>NW_008658952.1:9712-10956 GCF_000695815.1 Acanthisitta chloris
TCACCAGCTGAATGTAACTCCATGCACCACCACTCCCTGGGCCTGACTGTCCAGACATATTTTTATCCAATGAAGAGTGCACCCATCCAAGCTGTCACCATCCAATTTCTCCAGGAGAATGCTGTAGGAAATGGTGTCAAACACTTTACTAAAATCCTGGCAGACAACATCCACAGTCTTTCCTTCATTCAGTAAGTGAGTCATCTTGCCATAGAAGATTAGGCTAGTGAAGCAGGATCTGCCTTGCATAAACCAATGCTGGCTGATCACCTGGTTGTTCTGCACATGATGTGTGATGTCTGTCAACATGATCTGCTCCATGACATTCCCCATCACAAAGGTCATACTGACAGAAGTTCCCCAGATCTTCCTTCTGGACCTTCATGTCACACTTTCCACCATGATATTTGCCTTACTGATCTTTCTCCTGACTTTTATCCATAATCACTTGACCCCTCCATCCCATCACTGCTGTCAATCTTCAGACAGTAAAAACATTCACTCACAGACATGTCTACCCCACTGCCTCTCCTTCCTTGTCTATCTCTTCTGAAGAGTTTATAGTCGTCTGTTACAGCACTCTAGCTGGGTGACTCATCCCACAATGTTTATGTGTCTGCAATTATGTCACAGTTTTCCAGCTGCATAACTCCTCTTCAATGTCCATGTTGCATGTATTGGTGTAGATACACTTCAGCTGGGCTATTGATCCCACCATTTTTTTGTGGGGAGAAAGCCTAACTACAGTGCAACTGTTTTTATATGTTTCTGTGGTACCGAACACATAAGAACCCTTGTGTCTTCGTTATCATGTCTACCTTCATCCCCTGCCTCCAGTGAGATAGCTGGCGTGCTGTGTAAATTAGTAGAGGGACATTTCAAATGTGTTCCATTGTACTCAGCACATTGTGGAGCAGATTGAAGGACCTCTTTAGCACACTGCCCCTCTAACAGTGGTGTGCCACACCAAGACTTATCTCTAGTGAGCCTGTTTTTCTTCCTTTCCCCCTTCAAATCTAGTTTAAAGCTGTTGCACCTGTCTAACTGCAAAAGAACTATTTTCTCCTTTGAAACAGGTGTACTCCATCTGTTGACAGCAGGCCTGGTGTCATGTAGCCCCAACCCATGATCAAGCACCCTGAAATTCTGCTTGTGACACCAGTGGTGGATCTAGGTATTGGTCTGCTGTGTCATTCTGTTTCTTTCCCCATCATACACTCCAACTGGAAGGATTGAAGAGGAGA
>NW_008658952.1:11021-18585 GCF_000695815.1 Acanthisitta chloris
AAGCCCTGAAACCACTTTTGGTTGCCCTTGGACTTCTTATTGAAACTTTGTTGCTGTCTACATGAAAATCAATAGTGGATAATATCCCAAGGATTATAGCAGAGTAGGAAATTTTAACAAGGGCCTCGGGGAGGCAGCAGGTACCTGCAGATATTAAAAGGCATCCAGACACAGTCCTGGTCAACGGTCTTTAGAGCAGAGATATTGAGACAGACAGCATCCAGAGGTGTCTGCAAACTTCAACCATTCTGTGATTCTTTGATTATGAAACTCTGCACACCTTGAAAATGGTGACTTCTTCTGAGTTCATAACATATTAGTTTATATCTTTTTGATTTATTCTGACTAAGAGTCATCTTAGTCCTGATAACAGCACAGAGATAAAAACCTGGTGCTTCACTGTAGCAGAGAAATCAAAAATGCTGGAGTTACCCACCTAGGCTGTCAAGAATGGGACAGAGACCTTTAAGGAACAATTCCAATTCAAGTCTCTGGGCTAAGACAATGTCCTAATTGAGGGGGTTCAAAGTGTTCAACCCCTTTTGGACTGAGTAGGGTAAATCATTCAGGTCCTTCCACTTGAACAGCTCATTCATACCCTTCTTCTTACTGCTCTGAATGCAGGCCTGATTAGCAAGCTCTGTTCAACTCTTTTGAGTAAGCCTACTAGATCAGGTCTCCCCAAGAACAGCAGAATTTTGACTTCTCTTTCCAGTTTCGTACTGTTGGCAGGCTCTAATCCCAAATTCCACAGCACTGTTCTGCTGAACACACCTTCAAGTTAGAATTTAGCATCTGAGGGAATTTGAGGTTCAAAACTGTGAACATGATTGATTTTGTGAACTGCCTTTAAACAGCGCTTACTATCAGGCAGTCAAATTATTGTCTTGAGGAGTGGAGGTGGGGGTTGGGGATCGGGGGTGGGGAGTCAGCATATAATAGTGCTACCAGAGTTGTTGATCTGATAACATGAAGCTGAACTTTCTACTCGGGGCTTTTTGAGCCTCTTCAAACATTTCAAAATAAATTTCGTAAAAATTCCACCAGCAAAGCAGGAAATTAGAGGGTAAAATTACGATAATTTTACTAGGCAAAATACCTGGTATCAGAGATGTCAGTCTACTTCCAAGGGTTAAAAACCTCCTTTGGTGTCTAGAAAGGACTCCATTATGGATTATACCTTTCTGATAGAGAGAATATTGTGTTTTTAGCAAATGCTCTGTTAAGTTAGATAAAAGTTGACCTGCATGCAGGTTATGTTTATACCCTGAAACACTAATTGTAGTATATGAAAAGGTAGATAAATACACTATTTTGATGTGTATGTGACCATAGAAATGTTCTAGATAAACTGGATAGGATGAAACAATATTTTCCAGGGTACTTTTCCCTCCTTAGATTTTAGAAATAAATGCTGTTAACTGAAAGTATAATTTCTCATCCTTCCTTTGGCTTTTAACTTTGAAGAAAAAATGTGCGTTCCTGAGAAGACATTGGCCTGAAAGCAGCTATTTGGGACAGAAATCACACACCAAGAACTTTCAGACATGCTCCCATTCCTACAGTAGGATAGACATCCAAGTATATCATGCCAAAGACTGGAAATAAATATCTCAAAAAGTCTGGACATTGCCTTTTATCACTTTGCAGATGAGGCTGCTTCTATCTGAAATTAGATTATGAGTTATCACAACTCTTGGATCTGGACAAAAAAGCTCATCTGTGCATTTGTGATGTCCATAACACAGTGTTGTCCTTGCATCCACTTCAGTGAAGAGGACTTAATTACATTTTTACAGATAAATCCAGATAAGGTTCTTATGTCATTATTACTTTTGCACATAAGGGAAAAGAAAATACAGATGACACTATACATATAGAAATCATGCGGTATTTTACACCCCAGCCACTAAATCACTCACATGACTGTGTTCAATCCCACTTGCTAGCACCACACAACAGATAAATCTTCTACTTGGAAACAGAATCTAAAAGGTTTCTTGATAAGGCATTATAAAAGAAAGCACATAATTCTCAAGCTGTCATTTGTTAGGAACAGGAACAAAAGTGATTCCTGATGAATCCAGGTACTGATACTCTGATTATAGATATTCCAAAGCTTATTGTAGAGAAATTGATAAAACCCCCCCAAAACATGCCATTTTGAACTCCAGTATTTTTGAGGAGTGGAAACTAAATGGTTTCTAAAAAAACTGAGATCATAGAATAGCTAAGCTTACTTATTAAGAGGTATTGGGAAGGCATTCACTCATTTCTTCAAGAGTTTTTTCAGCATAGGTAACCTATGATTAATTGAAAAGGTTCTTAATTTTACTGTTTTCCTTTTTAACTCTATGTGATCTTGCCATACCTTTTTATTTCAGAAAGGAACATATCTCATACATTGGCTAAAGCTATGTGAATATGTAGTAAACTATCTCCTAAGTAAGAACTGAAAGAATGAAATCAGTGGCAGGTGCCCTGTTCCAATCCTAATAACAGCTATTGTATTTTAGAAAGTGTCAGAATAAAGCTAACTTCTTATTCTGTGAAAATCAATAGAAGTAGTGGCATAAGGAAGTATAATATATGAGTGATTCCCACTCCCTCATAACCTCTCTTTTGTTTTCTGGGGTAAATGCATACATTTTCAGCCATGTTTGACCAATCATCTGGGCAGTACATTATTATACTCCTTATATATGGATGGATATGTACTCTGCAAAGAGGAGAATGGCTCAAATGCACGAAGCTTTGCTACAGAGTTGCTGTTAGAGTTCTTGGAAGGCAGAACCAGAGGGGAGGACAACATGATGCATGTCCTTGGCAGGTTGCCCTATCTAGGAGTAGTGGAAGAACCTTCAAGATTGCAGACATTTGTCCTTGTGGAAGACTTGAACTATCATGATCTCTTTTGGAAGACACTTGCATATGTGATGGCTAATGCATACATATCAAACACATTAGATCACCATTCCTGCAGAGAAAATTCTCCATTCTTTAACCACAGGTAAACTTCTGTATAACCATTTTAGCCCACAAACAGAAATGTCATACAAGCTCCAGCCACACGCTGTTGTATTTTTTTAATTCTACCCTAATCTTCCATTATTTCTGATGTAGTGATAGATGAGTACAAGGAAGAGAGAAGACAGTCTAGCGCATGACCCTCTGAGGTCATTATTGATGACATGTTGAGAAAAGCTAAACAACAAAGAGGAAGTCACAAACCAAATAGCACAGGTCTTCCAATAAACATCTTCTTATGTACCTCCCCAAGGCAACACTACCTCACCTGTGGAGAATCCTGTTTTCTGGTGGGAGTGACTACATATGTGGGGAACAGAGGAAATCCACAGACAGGCATAGAGTCAAAGCCATATTTAGCACAGAATTCACATGAGCTGTCTCTGATTAAACTAACCAGCTCTCAGCACCAAAAAAAAAAAAAAAAAAAATCAAACTGAATACGGTATTAGATAGTTGGCACACAATATTCTCCCTCTGTAAATCATAGAATCATAGAATTAACCGGAAAAGACTTCTAAGATGATCGAGTCCAACCCTACAACATTTATGCTATTAGAACAGTGATATTCAGAGACATCCCTTGAGACTGCTGTGCCATTCTGAGAAAGCTGTTTACTTCATTGCTGAATCCTGGTAGAGCATAAAATATTTGCCCAGAAAAATAGAGAATTAATTTTTGTTAAGAAAGATATTATTATAGGAGCTGGTATAGAAGCTGTTTGGAGAGGAAAAGTCAAAGGTGAATAAAGGAAGTAGTGTGTTTATCTTCTTTAGGTAGTACTATGTACAGCAACAATTCTGCCTTCGTGCTGCTGAAGATGGTACTTATTATAACTAAGGGCAATTATAAAGGAAAAAGATTATTTTAAAAAAAATCATAATGGCTAAGGTTCCAAATAAATTACAACTGGCAGGAATTATGACAGGTAAATGGAGCTGTTTCTACAAATCTATTAGTAGTTAGTGAATGAGGGAAGGAAACACCTAGTAATTCAGAAAGGAACATAAACAATGGTGAACACTTCTTCAGTCATAAAAATACATAGAGCTAGAACAGCTGTCAAGAGATGTAAATTGACACCTTTCCTCAAGGCACAATCATTATATCTGCACTATTTCTGACAAGAGGTCCTGTCAGCATCCACTTGATCACACCAAGCTCTGAAAATAACATGACTATTCTAGACAAGATTCTGTAGTGCTACTGTCCAAACAGTGTTTTCTCATGTCTGTGCTATACCACCCATTTAGGCCATTAATCAACATTTTTCCTAGCTGGGAGAAAGAGAACATAACACCGTACCCTTTGCAGATGTTTTCTGCAGTTTTGAGGGATGTTATTTTCCCTCAGGGTTCTTGTACTTTAATTGAAAAACCAAAATCTGTCCAAATTGATTTTAAAAGTCATTTAGGCTTTTGGTGATTCATGGTCAACACTTTTCTTCAATAGAAACTAGATGTGACTTCGCAGCTGAGAGATTATCAGTTTCATTCATTGTTGAAAATGACATTTGAGATTACAGATCATTATGATGTTTGTTTTTTGCTTTTCCTTATCTTGTATTGGTGAATCAAGCTCTGCTTTAATAGCATGCTTTGTTTCAATCCTAATAACAGAAAGTTAAATTGTGACAGATGACTAATTTACAGGGTTCTTTAAAAGTAGTATTTATTTATCACTTTCCTTCTCTACAATGCCAAGGATGCTAGAGGAGAGCTGTTGCAATTTCTTAGAGAAAAAAATAAAAAAATTTTGGGGATTTCACAAATTTCATAAATATTTTTGTCTTTGATTTAGAAATGTTCCACATTGACCCCGTCTGAGTCTTGTTTGGTTTTTTCTCTCTGATTTTAAAAATAGGTATTTGATTTGTCATTTTAATATTCAAACTTAAAATAATTCCATCATTAAAATGGAGTTATAAGAAGAGTTGATATGAAAGACAAATTTATTAATGTCCTCAAATAATCTGAGCAGAAAGATAATGCTTAGTATAACAAGACCCAAAAAGTAAGGATTATGTGAAGTAGAATGTTCAGAACAAACTCTGTGTGAGGATGATGCTCTATGATGTTGAGACTCCTAAGTTTTGATTATACACATTTAAATTATAGTATATAGCATGCTTAGGGAAGAGACTAATTTATAAGGCCTCTGTGTAAGAGGTTTCAAATGATAATGAGCAGAGAGGCTGTCTACAGTGGATTATTATGCTTTAATGAACCGAGATCCCTATCTCCTCAGGTTCATCACCTTATCCACAAGTCTGATATTTTTGCCTGAGGACAGCACCAAGCTGAGAGGTCAGTAGAAGAGGCATGCCTTCCTCAGCTTTAGTTATTATAACAAGCCAGTTGCTGTAAAACATTTCCCTTATAAAAACTTAGGAAAGAATTTTGGCATGACAGGTTGCCCTGCAGGTGCTCCCATGGCAGGCAGATAATGTCCAAGGAACATCTCCGAGACATGAGTCTTCTGTTGGTGCTTGGAGTGGTTGAAGTTCTGCCAATGAAAAGTACTGGTGTCTTGGCCAACCCATGGTAGCTGTGTGCAATATTGAGGAAAGTTCTCTTTTATTTACTACACCTTCCCCTTGCAAATGTGTCCAAAAGCCTAATGAATTTAGTCCCCTGGAATGGCACCAAATCTTACTCCAGCCAAATTCATCCTGAAAGATTGAGCCAGGTTGCTTGGATTTTCTATATCTAAATTTGTTTTTCCTCTTGTGAGTTCTCAGACAAGTTGAATCAAGAAGTAACAATTTACAGTGTCTAAAATTTCAGTTTCTGCGTCATAATCTAATGTGATACTTCCATTGTTCGTAAGGTGGCACAGGAACAACTCAAGTGTCCCATTGCTAGAGTATTTTCTCAATAATAGAAACTTCATAAGAAGTAAATAATTCTTTAAGTGGCCTATTACAGCTTGCTCAGACTTTCTGCTTTATTTACAACCTAATCTGTTAGTTCTTTTTTCGGTGACTCAGTGTGTAGTGTTAGAAGAGTATATAGACAAAACTGGGATCTCAGAAACTCTGAGTAAGAGTCATCATGAAACCATTAGGCAGATCCCAGATTGCTCAGACCGGCAGACTGTGCATATTCTTGTAGCACCTACTCTCCATCATGTTAAGAAACACACCAGAGAGAGGTATGCTAGATTGGTAATAATGAATCCAAATGAATCAAAATCCCATGCCTGAACAGAGAAGGACTTACATTTGGACCATAGTACTGCCCACCTGACTGGGACAGACAGAGTAACTGCAATGTTAAGAAAGAGCAGAGGTGTTTCTGCTAGGAAGAAAGAAAAAATGATAAAAAAAGATGAAAACACTTGTAAAATAGAAAAAGGCAGGCAAACAAATTTCCTTGCTGCTCAAACCATAAAATAACATTCTTAAAACAAGTATTCTTGAGCTGCAAATACACTCTGTCTAAAAGTCCAAATCAATTGAAGAACTACTTGACACTCTAAATTTTTTTTTTTTAAATTTAGAGGATTTCAACATATGGAAGCCACGGGCATTAAAATTAAATTATAAAATGAAAAGAACAACATTACCTTACATGTGACTCTTTATAGCTGAGCAGCTATGATTATACTGCTCCTTACATTGGTATTTGTTATGGAGGTCTCCAAGTTATTGGAGGTTAAAACCAGAAAGGAAACTCTGTGCAAAGCTCTGTGACTCCATGAAGACTTCTACCCAACTTCTAGAAATAACACCACCATGCCAGTTTTTGGGATGCTTGCTAGGATAGGCACAATATCAGACTGACACAGCTGTGGTTTTTTTGACCATGCAGCCATAGTCTAGCTATACTTCAGCAACAGGAAATAATAAGAGTGTCTTCTTCAAGCCTTGGACGGTTTAGCTTCATTCAGATGAACGATCATTTTATCACTTAATGATCAAGTACTTGGTCTGCTTAAACATTGACTCCAAACCACAGAAGGGTTTGGATTCAAATGGACCTTAAAAATAATTTAGCTCTAACCCTCCTGCCATGGTCAGGCACACCTCTCAGTAGACCAGGTTGATGAGGGCTTCATTCAACTCATGACCCGATTGCCACCATGAGGTAGACCTGTTCACCACAATGTGGTAGACCTGTTCACCACCGCTGGGTATTGCACTGTTTTTATTTGTGCTTTTGGAATTGTACTGCACTGTCTTGGAATAGTTTTGCTCAGCCTTGGAATTGTACAGCACTGTCTTGGAATTGCTTTGCTCTGCCTTAGAATTGTTTTGCTTTGGCTTGGAATTTTTTGGCGGAGGAGGTGAGCTCACCACTGCGAAGTAGACCTGTCTGTCACCGCCAGGTAGACCTGTGCACCATGGCAACGTAGACTGTTCACCATGGCGAGGTAGACCTGTTAGACAAAGAGCAATACCACCACGTGTGCCACCTCATGGTTGAAACGCGGAACAGCAAGTGCTGTGCCTAAATGCTGCCACCTGGTGGTGTAGACCCGGATTTGCAAGCGATACGGTTCGCTGCTGCCGCCTGGTGGTGGAAAATCGGAACT
>NW_008658952.1:18735-19132 GCF_000695815.1 Acanthisitta chloris
TGCTTCCCCCCGCTGGTGGAAACCAGGAATTGCAAGACACACGGCTCGCTGCTTCCCCCTGGTGGTGGAAACCCCAAAATGCAAGAGACGAGAATCGCTGCTGCCCCCTGGTGGTGGAGACCCCGAATTGCAAGTGCAGTGCCTCTCTGCTGCCACCTGGTGGTGGAAACTCGGGACTGCAAGATCTGCGCTCGCTGCTTCCCCCTGGTGGTTGAAACCCGGAACAACCAGTGCATCTCCTTGCTGCTGCCCCCTTGTGGTGGAAACCCAGAATTGCAAGAGACGCGCTTCGCTGCTGCCCCCCCGTGTTTGAAACCCAAAACAGCAAGTGATGCTGCTCGCTGCTGCCCCCTGGTTGTGAAAACACGGGATTGCAAGTGATGAGCCTATCTGCTGC
>NW_008658952.1:19457-19721 GCF_000695815.1 Acanthisitta chloris
CTGTTGGTGAAAACACGGAATTGCAAGAGCCGTGCCTCGCTGCTGCTCTCTGTTGGTGGAAACCCAGAACAGCAAGATACTAGTCTCGCTGCTGACCCCTGGTGCTGGAAACTCGGAACTGCAAGAGATGCGCCTGGCTGCTTCCCCCTGGTGGTGAAACCCCGGAACTGGAAGTGCGGCGCCTCGCTGCTGCCCCCTGGTGGTGGAAATCCGGACTTGCAAGTGCCGAGCCTCGCTGCTGCCCCCTCGTGGTGGACACGCAGC
>NW_008658953.1:0-5473 GCF_000695815.1 Acanthisitta chloris
GCATCCTGGGGATATCCCTGGGGATGCCCTCGGAGCATCGTAGGGTCATCCCTGGGGATACCCTCGGAGCATCCTGGGGATATCCCTGGGGATGCCCTCGGAGCATCGTAGGGTCATCCCTGGGGATACCCTCGGAGCATCCTGGGGATATCCCTGGGGATGCCCTCGGAGCATCGTAGGGTCATCCCTGGGGATACCCTCGGAGCATCCTGGGGATATCCCTGGGGATGCTCTCGGAGCTCCACGGAGCAGGGATTCTCCTGGGGATGCCCTGGGAGCTCCCGGCGCAGGGATCATCCCGGGGTCAGCAGCCTCGCCCGGGGATGTTCCTATCGCACTTAGGCACTGTCGCGACTTAGGCAGCGAGGTTAGGGCCGTGCGATCCCAGCCCCGGGCGATTCCAGCCCCGCAGCCCTTTGTCATGCAAGTCAGGGAATACACACCGGGATGATCCGTCGGGACTGTCCCTGTCACATCCCGGAGAGTCACAGCCAGAGGAATTCCATGCATTTCCCCCACCATTCCCTCCTTATTCCCACACCTCTGTGCTCTGAAGTGAGCCCTAAACCAGGTGAGGTTTTGTCCCCGGGTGAAGTTTGTAAGGAATCTACACAATTCCGTGTTCTGACAACACATCCCTGTGGGTTTTCATCCCCCTGCTCAGCCCTGGATTCAGTGTGCTTGATTTTCCTTATAAAGACAATGAATTCCAGCAGCAGATTTTGTTACCAGCTCTGATTCCATCCCCAACACTCTCCCTGTGCCACTCAGCAGCTAATGACACGAACAACTTATGCAAAACCCACTGAAGACTTGATTTTTAGCCTAGAAATTCCCTAGAAACCCCCAAATGACTCATTAGGTTTGGAAAAGGAGCTGCTTTAACCAGGGAAAATCAAGTGTATTCCACAGTCCAATTAAATTACAACCTCGGCAACAGCAACTCACTTTTGCTTCTTTAGAGACTCATCCATTTTATTAAAAGTAGCACTTAAAACCATATTTTTAGTCACTGAGTTCCCTGGGAAGTCTGGTTTGACAATATAAATGTGGTCAGCTTTATAGGAGTAATTACAATCAGAGGATAATTTGGGTTTATTTCCTGCCCTGTTTGAGCTTCATTTCCCCCCTCTGGAATTATTGCCACTTTCCTGCTCGGTCCAGCTGTTCCCTGCCCTTTGTGCCAGTCAATACTCATGAAAATCCAACTGATCAGGGAAGAAAAGAGACACTAAGAGCAAATTCCTGCCCAGCCACCCCCAAAACACACTGAATTAACGAGCCCTGAGGAGGAAGGTGCAGCAACCACATCAAGGAATTCCTTCCTCTCTCCTCTTAGCTGGATGCACTGGATTAAAAGCCTCTGTGGCTGACTCACAGAGGCACAAGTTTTGCATGTTTATGCCCTGCCTATGGCTCAATAAAACTACAATAACTGAGGATGTTTCAGTGCAAAGGATCTAATTTGTTTGGCTGGTAATAGAAAGCAGCTCAGAGTGTGTGTTTTATCCACCTCTCTTACTGACAGTGCTTCCAGTTTCACCTCTGGAACCTGTTTGGGGCTGTTGAGACAGAAAAACACCAACTACTCCCTAAGGAACGTCAAGTTTTTATTTCAAACTGTTGCAATACTGCACTAGTTACTGATTGATAAGGCTTAACCCTCCCAGTAGTTTCTCCTCTTTACATGAGCATGATAGCACTGAGTTTACAGCAATCAGAACCCTAAAGCAACTTCTGTGTAACAGCAATTAAAAGACAGCTAAGTTTTGACATGGTTGACTTCTTTCTGATGCCATTTCAGATCCTACTGCAGCCAAAATCTCCAGCTCTGTGGCCCCAAGGTGTGCAGGATGGAAAATATACCTTAAACTCCATGTGGGTTTGAGTCCCAGGAGCAAATCAAAGTTATAGGAAAGAGAAACAACATGAGGATGAGAGGGAAATAGGCTCAGTTGGCTCAGAGAGGGAAAAGGGTAATAATTAGTAAAGTGAGGGAAATAGGCACAGTTGGTCCAGAGAGGGAAAAGGGTAATAGTTAATCTAGAGAGGGAAATAGGCACAATTGGCTCAGAGTCACACAGAGAGGACAAAGCCACAGCAAGGAAAATCCTGTCTCATCTTCCAGCAGCTCATCCTGAGGAAGACACATGGGAAGAAGCAGAAAAAAAACACTTTCCTGATTCATAAGCAAAACATTCAGTTTTATCCCCCTGCATGAAAACCTTCACTTAAAACATTTCTTGCCTTTTCCCTTTCAGCAGTTGTCAAAACCAAGAATCACTTCAGCTGCACCAACCTGGACACAAGAGTGTCATGTCCTTTCCACACTGCCCAGCAAAGAACAGGTTTGATGGAGCTCTGGAGTCAGATTTTACAAGGATCAGCTTTACAAGGCTCAATCAAAGGGGTTTCGTTGGGTTTGTTGTGCTTTTTCAAGCACCTTGTGCCCCAGAGAGAGCTCTGAACACACATCTGCACAGGGAAATCGTTTTCCTGTCTGGCTGAGGTTTGTGCTGAGCTCCAGCAACGACAGCTTCTGTGTGTAGTTGGTGTCTATGAAGAAGTTAAATGAAGAAAATAACCTCCCCCCAAGGCACACACTGGCACAGGAAACCACTGGGCAGGACAGAAATGATGTAGAATAGAACAAAATAAGATCTTTTGGCTTTTTGTATGACTCTTTGAGGCACTTGTGAAGCAAAAGGTGCAGGTAAGAGATGCAGACACCAAAGAGGCACTGGGAGGTATCAAAGTGATATGGAAAAGGTACAAAGAGGCTTTTCTGCAACATTCCCAGGAATTCCTCCCTGGGAGGGTGGTGAGACACTGGCACAGGTTGCCCAGGGAGGCTGTGGATGCTCCAACCCTGACAGTGTTGCATTCCAGGTTGGATAAAGCCTTGAGCAACCTGCTCTGGTGGGAGGTGTCCCTGCCCAGAGCACGGGGTGGAACAAGACAATCAAGAGAATCACAGACTGGTTTGGGTTGGAAGGACCTTAAAACTCATCTCATTCACCATCTGCCCTTGGCAGGGACAACTCCCACCAGAGCAGGTTGCTCAAGGCTTTATCCAACCTGGAATGCAACACTGTCAGGGTTGGAGCATCCACAGCCTCCCTGGGCAACCTGTGCCAGAGCCTCAGCACCTCCCAGGGAAGAATTCCTTCCATATATCTCACCTTTCCCCTCTTTAAGATCTTTCAGGTTCTTTCTTTCAAGCCAAACCACTCCATGATTCTAAGCCCTTTCCTCTGGCCTTGGTTTCCTTTCTGTTGGGAACTGCTCAAAGTGCTCCAGGCTGAGGGATGTGTTTGGTACAGAGTGGGAGAGTCAAGGGGTGTTGTTAATGCTGCTCTGACCCTCCAGATCGAGTCCCCTGAGGTTGCTGAGAGCATCATGTCCTGACACTGGTTCCTGTCAGCCCAGGAGAGAGGATTGAGCCTCCTCATGGCAGCAGAGCCCGACGAGACCATCACTTTCCAGGCAACACCTGGGATGGTCTGACTTGAGAAACTTCCCTTCTTGTGCTGTCCAAGACATTCCCAGCGAACTCTGTGATTTCAGGGGTTCATGGAGTGGGAAAGAGGGTCAGAAAGACATGACTGGATGTCATTAAACCCTCCTGAGGATTGCTGGAGGATTCTGGCATGAAAACCAAGCATGCAGGGCTGATGGCACAGTGGGACCAGCACAGTTTGACCCTCTCCTCACTTCTCAGAGCTGGGACAGGGTCCAGACCCACATCATTAGGGCAGAAAGTCAGAGACACTTGTCATCTGTAAGCTCTGCAGAGCTGTGAATTCCCAGTGTCTGACACAGGCAGGAACCTTCTGGGCAGATGTTTAGGGAGGATTTTCTGTCAGCACAATTGTCCTTGACCCATAGGGAAGTAACTTAATTTTTTCCTGCCCCCACCTCTGCCTAATAACAGCCAAGCCCAGAGCAGCTCACCAAGGCCTGGAATAACTGTGCTTATCTTGCAGGCTCTGGGGCTAAAAAGGGCCTTTGAGCTAATCTGGTGCTGCTAAGAATAGCTCTGTGCTCTCTTTTGGTGCAGGTGCCAAGCAGAAAGCGACAAAGCAGAAGGAAAGTTTTGGGCTCCCAAAGTAAAGAGTTTGCTCCAAGGCCACACTAGGAATGCTCAGGCACAGAGAGATCATCTGGACTGGGGATGTGCCCACCAAGGTCACTGCAAGGCTTTGTGCTGGTGCCTCTGGGTATGGTGGAGGGGGATAAAGGTGCAGCATTACCAACCTACCTCTGCCACTCTTTGCTCTGCCTGGGACAGGCCAACATGAGGCAGAAGGTGAAGTGCTCAAAAGGAACCACAAATATAACCCAAGGCACATACTTGGCCATGGACCATGCTACAGCAAAGCTCCAGGTGCTCCCACACTGGGAGAAAACAGCAATCTTGTCTCTCTTCTTCCTTCCACTCCTCACTCCAAGTCACTAAACAGAAGACAAGTTCAGAATGATGTAGGAAAATCACCCCAAAAGCAGTGACAGCCAGTTCAGGGGGAGGTGATGATGATGATGATGAGATGACCATCACTGCTGGGCCCGAGGAGATGCTGTGTGAGGGTCTCTAGCAGCATGCCCAGCCTGGTGGGGTGGTCTCTTTTAGGTTAATATAATCCCCAGTCCCTGCAGTGGAGGAACTTCCATCCCCTGTGGCTGAGGACATCATCTTTTCAATCAGCACTCTGGAAGACAAACATTGGTGAGTTTGGTTTGGGACTTTTCACAAGCAGCATTAGGTGTTCAGCAGTGAAAAGAAACAGCAGTTTGGCCTAGGAGGACAAAAAACTCCAGAAAAATGACTGAAAAATCAAGTCCATGGCACTGACAAGAGGATTGATGGGATTAGCTGGCAGCATCAGGAGACTCTGCAGTGATCTGGTAACCAACAACACCTGCAAATACCTCACTTTGGGTCCACTTATGGACTGGGACACAGCAACAGAGTCCCCAAGCACCACCTGCACAGCCTCAGGATCAGCTGTGAATACCCAGAGTAGGCCTAGATTAGATATCAGGAAAAAAATTCTCCATGTCAAGAGTTGTAAAGCCCTGGAACAACATGCCCAGGGCAGTGGTGGAGTCACCATCCCTGAGGGTGTTCAAAAATGTGTGGATGTGGCTCTTGAGGACCTGTATCTCCCCTCACTGTGTTGGAAAGAAGCCTAAAATCATCAGATCCCAGACTGGTTTGGGCTGGGAGGACTTTAAAGATCTAGTTCCACCCCCTGCCATGGGCAGGACACCTTCTACCAGCCCAGGGTGCTCCAAGTCCCATCCAACCTGGCCTGGAACACTCCCAGGGATGTGGAGCCCACAATGTTTCTGGGCAGGGAATGAACTCTTGGCTATTCCCCAGACCCTGTGCCTACCTCATGGACTCACTGATGTTCTTGTTCTCCTTGACAGATGTCTCCACCCATCCTGAAAAGCCATTTTCCTTGCTGAA
>NW_008658953.1:5679-7076 GCF_000695815.1 Acanthisitta chloris
CCAGGGGGAGAGGTCACACTGCAAAACATGGATCAGGCATTGTACAACTATGGAATCAGGGAATGGTTCCAGTGCCACCCTCTGCCATGGGCAGGGACAACTTCCACCAGCTCAGGTGGCTCCAGCCCCATCCAACCTGGCCTGGAACACTCCCAGGGATGGAGCAGCCACAGCTGCTCTGGGCAACCTGTGCCAGAGCCTCAGCACCTCCCAGGGAAGGATTTCTTCCCAATTTGAAGCTGGGAGGGCCATTGAGTGCCTGTGCAGGCAGCAGCAGGCTCAGCTCCCAGCTCAGCTCCCACACTGATAGGAGCTCCTGGGACAAGGCTCCTAATGGGATGTTGCAAGCAGCAATTTATCTCATCTGAGTTCCTGACACACCTCAGTCAAGCATGCAAGGAATGGAGCTTCCAAGCTCATCCCCCAGCCCAACTCTGCTGGGCCTCAGCAGCAAGGAAGGTGTTCCAGGTGTGGTGGCTCTGTGGCCATGCTGAGCCCAAGGGGAGCTACAAGGAGGCAGTGAGAAACCCTGAGCTGTAACAGCTCATGGGAGTCACACAGAGCTCCCCAACACAGGAAAAAACACCTCAAAAGAGAATCCCAGAGGCACCAAGGCTGGACAAGACCTCCAGGATCATCAAGGCCAATCTGTGACCATCCCCACTTGGCAGCTAGAGCAGAGCACTGAGTGCCACGTCCAGTGGTTCCTTGGACACCTCCAGGGATGTGTCTCCACCACATTCCAATGCCTGACAGCCCTTTCCATGGGGAAATTCCTCCTCATGTCCAACCTGAACCTCCCCTGGGGCAGCTCCTTCCATTCTGCACACACAAGTGCACAGAAACACAAACAGACATGAACACAAACACACACACATCTGAGAACAGACACACAGAAAGGCACACAGACAGACACAAAAAGACAAAAATACACACACACACTGAAACACACACACAGATGCACACACAAACACAGAGACATATAAACAAACCCACATACAAACACACAAAGCAAACACAAACACATAGACACAAACTCACACAAAACACACTCAAGCAAACACACAGACACACAATCACACCAAGCACACTCAAGCAAACACACAGACACACAAAACACACAAAACACAAACACATACAGACACACACAGACACAAAACCACAAAACACAAACACACACAAACACACACAGACACAAACACACAAAACACAAACACACAAAACACAAACACACAAACACACACAAACACACAAAACCACAAAATACAAACACACACACACAAACACACACAAACACAGAAAACACACAAAACACAAACACAAACACAGACAGACACACAAAACCACAAAATGCAAACACACAGACACAAACACACAAACTCACATAAAACACAGTC
>NW_008658954.1:0-297 GCF_000695815.1 Acanthisitta chloris
AGGCACACATTTTGCTGTCCTTTTATCAGTTCTGTTTAACCAGCGCTCTCCCCATTGTGGGGTCACACTTGTGCCTGTGCATTAGTGTCGTGGTTTAACCCCAGCCAGCAGCCAAGAACCATGCAGCCACTCACTCACTCCCCCACCCATGGGATGGGGGAGAGAATCAGAAGGGTAAAAGCTACAAGAACTCATGGGTTGAGGTAAAGACAGTTTAATAGAGGAAGCAAAAGCTGCACACACAAGCAAAGCAAAACAAGGAATTCATTCACTGCTTCCCGAAGACAGGAGGAGTTT
>NW_008658954.1:622-4045 GCF_000695815.1 Acanthisitta chloris
AAAGAAGTCCCATTCTAGCCTCTGTGAAGAAAGTTAATTCTACTTAGCTCAAACCAGCACAATTAGGCAGAGCCAGGGTGCTCTTGGGATCCCTTTCAGGGCTTACAGCAAGTCCATATGGTCAACTGCAACAGCTTCAGGGCTTACATCAGAGCTACATGGTTGACAAATGCCATTAAAGTGTGGACCAGGGATGGCCTTTCAAGTGTGCACATATTAAACAACACAGTATGACAAGGCTCAGGTGGTAGCAAGCGGCACACTTCCCTACGTACACAGAGCTTGCCCTGTTCCCCCACCACTTTCCTGCTTGGTTGTTTTGAGCCAGGCAACCTTTTCTTCATTCTCTGACAGTTGAGTTTTTGGTTATTGTCCTGGGTTGCAGTGTGGGGGTAGCCAATGGTATGTATTCTATTGTTGTCTCCACAAGGTTTAAAGCCCCGAGCATTCCCACAGAGATATAAGCTGGGGTTTGAACCAGCACAGGAACCCTTTCTTACCTGCTGGATTCCCAGAGGACAAGGGGCTGCTGCTGAATCCTTTGGGAGAGGACCGGATCTGCGGGACCACTGCTCCGACAGACTCATCACTCCAGGAGGACTGCAGCCACCATTCAATCGGACTACTATCAACACCCTGACTGACAGGGTGTCGGGTTACTTGCTGACTGTCAGTGGTTTCTTTCTTTCGGGTTGTTAATTTGTACTGTTATATTTGTTGTTGCTTTGTTTGTGTTTCATAATAAATTGTACTTCTGACTCAGAGTCTCTCACCGATTTGCTTTCAAACCAGCACAGTTATTTTTAATGAAGAAGTTTGTCCTATAAAAACTAGATTATGTTGATGAAAGAGAGTAACACAGAAACAGTAATTAATTTGTAGAAGTCCCTGCCCTCTTTATTACAGAATGTTAAACACTAGAACCCTTCTAATGGGCTTTTTAATCAATTAGTGATTAAAATAGTGTGACTGTAAGGGTGGTGTGATGTTAAAAGTAATTGGTTATGACTATTGAAAAAACCAACCTACTGAAATGGTGGTGGTGTAGGTGAGGAATACATTTTTTCACATTTTTTTCAGGATATACAGTAGAAGCATCTGAACTCCTTTACTGGAGTGAAATGGTCAAAACAATAAAAGCCACTATATGAAACACTAGCAAATACAAGGCAGGTCAGAAGTTAAGCTGCCTGCATTGAGTGGCTGAAAACATTTTAAACTGAATACAAATGTAGAGAACTGTGTGTTAACCTTGTGGAATTGGTAGCATTTGAGAGGCTAGGCAGAGAAAATTGAACAAAGACAGGAAGATCGACAAAAGCATCAGACAAAAGAGGTATTAGCATCTGAGGAGGCAGAGAGAAATAAAGTTTGGGAGAAAGACATTATATTAGCAAAAGTCCTGCAACTGTGAACAGAAAAAAAATTCTGCTCTTTGTTTTAGCATAGAATAATAGAATCATAGAATTATAGGGGTTGGGATGGACCTTACAGATCATCTAGTCACTGCCTCCCTTGCCATGGGCAGGGACACCTCCTCACTAGATCAGGTTGCTCAAGGCCTCATCTAGCCTGGCCTTGAACACTGCCAGGGTTGGGGCAGCCACCACGCCCCTGGGCAACCTGTGCCTGTGGCTGTAAAGTAAAAGACTTTTTTTCACATCCAGCATAGACTTTCCCTTCTTCAGTTTGAACCCATTACCTATTGTCCTATTGTTGTAGTTCCTAGCAAAGAGCCCTTCTCCAGCTCCCTTGTAGGCCCTTCAGATATTGGAAAGTTACTATGTCTCTATGCAGCCTTCTCTTCTCCAGACTGAACAGCCCCAATTTCCTCAGCCTGCCTTCATAGGGCAGATGCTCCAGTCCTCTTATCAACTTTGTGGTCCTCCTCTGGACTTGCTCCAAGAGTTCCATGTCCTTCTTATGTTGAGGGCACCAGAACTGCATGCAATATTCCAGGTGGGGTCTCAGGAGAGCAGAGTAGAGGGGAAGAATCACCTCGTTTGACCTGCTAACCACACTCTTTTTGATGCAGCCCAGAATTCAATTGGCTTTCTGGACGGCTAGCACACACTGCTTTGAGGAAAAAAATAAAGAAACAAAACTGCCTGAAATGATGGGTTTTCATCCTCAAAGAAATATCAATCATCCCAAATAATTGCTAATTACTTGAGATACGTGGTATTTTTAACATAATGTAAGATTTTTTTTTATTAAGGATTATCTTTCTTCAGATGTATTTGAATCACATTGTATTATAATTTGTGTTTTTACAATATATTATATGCAATAACTATTTTAAATAATTCTTTGTGAAAACAAATTTAAATCAAATGAGATATACAATGGAATAGTTAATAGTTTTTTGATTACTGTGTAGACCAGTGCTTAAGTAGCTGAAACTGAAAAGGATAAATAATTTCTAATCTAGTGACATTTTGACATTCATCAATAACAAAATTTTATATCATTGATGGCAACAAAACTGATTTTTGCTCAGTTAGCTGCTTGTATATTTTTATCTTACAGTAATTAGCAGTTAAAGAGAGACAAGGTATAAGTTTTAGGATGAATGGTTTGGTTTCATGAATAATACAGAAAATTATGCAGTAAGCCTAGAATTATCTTAGGGTCTTATACCTAACTTCATTTAGAGTTAAAAATGTAGCCAGATCCAACAGAGCTCAGCTTTATGGGGCATCTTGCACCTAGCTTAAAACCTTGGCAGTTTCTGTTCTACTCTTTAAAATGTCTGAACCACAAAAAGGGATGTGAGCACTTACTAACTTTGTGAGGGATAATACTTGCATTTGATGTTAGAACTACCTTATATGTACAAATACTTTGGTGAGGATGGGAGACGGGTTAGTGTCACATGAAAGGGGAAATTTTCTCACACCCTTTGTGTTTGATTAGTCTGTCAGCACCTCAGGAAAGCTGATACCCATGTGCCTGGTATGTCTGTCAGTGTCCCATTATGGAGACTCTCCACTGAGCAGTCCACTAGATCAGAGGGTCTTCAACTGACTTGTTTAGGGACACACACCAACAGCAAAAGGGAGACCCTCTCCCGGGTCTCCACACTTTTATTCAAGTATGTCACTCACTGCCAGAGTTTGCTAGTGCCCTTGAAGGACTAACACGAACATTCTACAGAGTAACACTCTTTATTAATAAAATTGTGACAAGTTAGTGTTCGAGGATTGCAGCAGATCGAATCTGACTGCAAAACTGTACTGAAAGCAATATATGAATAAGTTCTAATCCCTAACAAAAGCTAGCTTGAGATGAACATTCAGCATGCATAAAATATGATTCTTACCCAACAGGCATCCCTATCGGAGAGAAAGGTGCATCCTGTTGTGATATATGGTCCCCTGATTCATGTCAATCTGAAGCAGTGTTGGAATCTGTATGAATATC
>NW_008658955.1:0-4378 GCF_000695815.1 Acanthisitta chloris
GCAATTTATAACACTAACCATTTTTAAAATTGCATAAAACATGTAAAATGTTAAAGACATTAACTTTGAGCATCTATTTTCTATGATGGAAGACAGGAAAGAAAAAAAAGTCACTGATGCACTATACCCCTACCTGCATCATTTTCTGGTAAACGCAGTTCAAGCATCAGAGGGTTATTTTTTTTCCAACTGACTGGTTAGTTATCTTTTTATTACTAAGCTGACCTAAAAGGGGCTGGATCAGCACTGCTATATTTGAATCCAAATGATTCAAACATGACTTTGGTTTTGCGATGCACATTGTTAGGTTCTGTTGGACTTAGACATAGAATGAGAAAACAAATCAAACACTAAAGTTGACATTTATTAATATGTGAAAACATCTCTTCAATAGTTAGAAGTGGTTTTGAAAACTAGTTCTTTTGTAAAACATCTTCCCTCACATTTCTTCACAAGTTTCAGTATTAACTACTGGCTGCAAACCTCAGCAGCCAAACCACAGATCTGAGGAAGTGTTGCTCACATCTCATATAAAAGGGACAGAATATAGGTATGATCCAAACCATGCTATTTCACAATCCCCCAGATTGTAAAAAAATAGTAAACATGTGCAGGTATTTGAAAATAAAAATATTTATTAATAATAAAATGAGAAGACATGCAAGTTTCTCTGATGTCTCAGGCTGGAAAGTAAGATTTTTATCTCATTTTATTGAAAATGTGGTGACTGTGGTTGCCAGGTACTCCTCCATGGATGAGAGAAAATCACCAGGCTTATAAGCACAGCACCTGTTCCAAAAATATTTGCTTGAAGAGGTTCAGGACGTTGAGATACTAACAAGCAATGGCATGGAGACCAGTCCCTTACACATTGTATTGGCATTGCATATGGAAGCAGCAGTGCAATTCCTTCCACTAAATGGTAACTGTCAATGTACTAAGTGAAAGTCAATGTACTGGTATGTAGCAAATGCTCTTTGTACTCCTCTGGCAGACAAAGATTAAACCTAAAAGCAATGAGATCTTGGTACTTCTGCACTAATGTTGAGGATTCTGTGCTGAACTCAGTAAAAAAAGTGATTGTGTTACTGTGTCTCAGTAATTTAGTCTCAGGAATACAGCTTATATCACTACAGAAGTAAACTGATAACTCTTGAGCCCATTTTCTCCTTGAGAAGGGCCACATCATTTAAGAAGACTAAATTACTATAGAATCATTCATCAGACTTGATTTTAAAGCTTGTGTCTCAGAAAGAGCAAAGATTTTTTTACTAATCACACTTGAGAAAGTTTTGCAGAATAAACATCAAAAACAAAACTGTCACAGCTTGTATAGGAATAAAGTTTTTCTGCAGTAACTGTGGGGGAGAATAAATGGACAGATGTTAGCAGTCCAGTAACTGTGGCTAAGAAGTACAGACACAATCTTGCTAAATCACTGCAATGGTCATTAAATGGGGTGTAGTTACCTAAACATACTCTAACATTGGGAGGTACCAACAACTTTCTGGTTGTCAACTCTCCTTCCTAAAGACTGAAATTTTCAATTCAACATATTTTTGCCACCAAAATCAAACAAGAAAGGATATTATCTTACATTCCCTAGAGCCACATCTGATCCAAAATAAGCCCAGGAAATGAGTAGCTGCAGTGTAAGTCCCAAAGGTGCCCAGGAATGAAAGTAAGAAGAACTGGGGGTTGTGATTTCAGAGAGTGTAATGTAGATAGTAAAGTCTTCAAAGACAATAGTTTCACATCCTTTGTTGGAAAGAACTTATGTATCAGTAATTCCAGACCTCTGTAATTACGGACAACCATAACCTAAACCTCATATCCTAAACTTGTTCTGTCACTAGTCTTACCATGACACCAAAAAGTATCTAGTAACTTCTCCATCAGGAAAATTTGGGTTTCTGAAAATATAAAATTAATATATGAACTGCTGCACTGATTCAGTTGAATCCATGACTGGTCTGACCCATATCTCATGTCTGACAGTTGCTACAGGAAGAGTATTAAAACCTAAACAACACGAGTCATGTCTTACTCCTACACACGTTCCCTTTCTATAAGCCTATAATGCAGGAGTTTGATGGGCCTAAAGTCAAACTGAAATCATTTTAATAGTACCTGACAGACCTTCCTCTGAACAGTCATACAGCAGCCATAAAGGTTCTTTGCCACAACCTTCACTATTGATTCCTAACTTATCATTTGCCTGTAAAGCATCAATTAGACACATTCACAGTGACACTAACATCTCTCTGAGCAGTTACTGCCACTGTAGGGATCACAATGTGTATTACTTTGCCTTTATTAACACTGTTCTTAACTTCTGCTTTATGGCTCAGTCCAGTAAAACTCTTCTGCAACCCTCAGACTGTACTTAACATGACCACATAATGAGGAATTTTTGTCCCTTGCTGTTTAACCCATTCTCTCATATTACTGATCAGTATTTGTTGTGGCTTAACCCCAGATGGCAACGAAGTACCACACAGTGTTTGCTTACTTAACTCACTCCCACAGGGATGGGGAGGCGAATCAGGGGAAAAACAGTAAAACTTCTGGATTGCAATAAGAAGAGTTTTATAATTGAAACAAAGTAAAAGAATCATAATAGTAACAGTAATTATAATAGTAACAACAACAACAATCATAACAGGAATAAAAAGGAGAGGGAGTAAAATGGATAAAGCCCAAGAGAAACACAAGATGCACAAAACAATTACTCACCACCTGCTGACCGATGCCCAGGCTGTCACCAAGCCACAATCAGCCCCCCCTGCCAGGCAACCCCCTGTTATATACTGGGCATGATGTTGTGTGGTATGGAATATCCCTTTGGCCAGCTCAGATCAGCTGTCTCAGCTATGCTCCCTCGAAGCTTTTTGTGCACTTCCTCACTGGCACTGAAAAGTCCTTGCTTAGACTAAGCACTACTTAGCAACAACCAAAACATCAGTGTGATATCAACATTACTCTCATACCGAATCCAAAACACAACATTGCACCACCTACTAGGAAGAAAATTAACTCTAGCCCAGCTGAAACCAAGACATTTGGTCTGACTACTCTAAAGCATCAATTAAATATATTCATAGTGAGACTAACATCTCTCTGAGCAGTTACTGCCACTTTAGAGACCACTTTGCCTTTACTAGCACTGTTCCTTAACTCCTGCTTTATTACTCAGTCCAGTGAAACTCTTCTGCAACCCTTGGATACACTTAACACATCCACCTAACGACAAAATTTTGTCCCTTGCTGATCACCAGTCAGTGTTAAACCGCAGACAATCTTCTGCATGGTAAGGTAGTACTTTCTACCTCTTTTTTTAACCACTAGTTTCTTTTTCCATTTCTGAAAGAGCCTTACTTTCTTAAAAGCCTTTGGTAAGGAACCTTCTCTTCTTGGAAATCCAAGTTTTCGCATCATTTTCACCCAGAATATGCTTTTTTTTAAAAGAAGCTTAATAGCCCTGTGAACCACAATTGAGTTGTGATGACAGGTGTGTTGAACTAACAAGATGTCTGGAAATTTGCAAAGCACTGGAAAAAACTCTAAATAATTTTGGTATTTCCCATGAGATGGGCTATATTGGCTGTATAAATAGTCCACATCATGCATCATCTAAATATTTCATGTAATTCAGTGCCACTGTGAAAAACATGAAACTTCCATTTTAGATGGGAAAAGAAAAGGGAAAATCAAATGACAGTTTAAATCAGGTGTTTCCATACAAGAATTTATTAATATGTCTAAATGAATGCATCATTCAGTTGCTCACTGAAGAGACATTCAGAGTCAATAGCCTCATTTTCTGCTCCCCCTTGTTTAAGGAAGACTGCTGAAGGTGGCAGCATTCGTTTTATGATGTGCTTGGATGGTTGTGAGCAGTCTTTAGAAGACCTAGGTGTTTATGGAATGGAATACACATATTGAGCATCTGTGAACTGTTCTCTACTGTTCTAAGCCACCACTGCCTGAAATCGAACCTTGACATGAAAGATGGGCAATAACGTCGCCACTTTGCTAATGAAAAGACAACTCCTGCGCTAGAAAAACACAGACTTCTTCCCTTAAGAGGCTCTGAGCCCTCTAAGTTCACACCACAGCCGGAGAAGACCCTTTAAATTACGAGCCGGCTCACCCGACTCACCGCCTGTCTCCAGCCGGAAGCTTTACAGACCGTGCAGCAACCCCAAGCTACACCGACAGAGGAGCGGCCAGGCCCTTTCAAACAGGTTTATATGCCACTTCATCCTCCCTCTGCGGCGCCTTACCGCACTCACCGTTAAACTCCCGCGCCCAGAGGCCGAGACGCGGCGGAGCGCCCGCGCCGTGCGGCACGGGGGCAGCGAGCAGTCACCGCGCC
>NW_008658956.1:0-5410 GCF_000695815.1 Acanthisitta chloris
GGCCCCTCCGGCGGCATCTCCTGCGCCGCGGCCCGGACCCCCCTGTACCGCGTTCGGCACCACGAGCCCCCCGACCCACCGCTGCTCCCCCACCAGTGCTCCCAGTCACAGCAGCAGGAGCCCTCGCTGCCATCCCTTTGTGCTTCGGACGCTCACGCTCGGGAGGCTTCTCGCTGCGGGGTTTGGGGGGTTTTGAGGATTTCATAATGAGGCAGCATCATACTATGTGCTCGGCTTCCACCGTCTCCTCCAAGGGTTTCCCGCAATTCTGAAATTGCCCAGGATGTCAGTTTCCAATGCTGCTCTCACGCATCTACCTTAGTGCTCCTACACACAACTTCAGCAATGCTGGTGTTCCTGTTGTTCCCGGGTAGGGAGAGCCAGCTCCTATCCAGAGACTAAACACAGTTAACAAGTGGCCTAGGATGTAACTATTGAAGAAGTGTTTTGGTTTGTGCTTTTTTTCTCCAGGTATGATACACTCCCTTCCCCCTGGCAGGGCAGGTTTTACCCCATGGTAAACGACTCCAGAACCTCTAGTGCCATGAAACACTACAGCAAGTCACCCCAACTTATGAAAGAGATCCTGGCTGTCACACTGCTGGCTCTGATCGACGCCATGGGAAAGCAATCAACACTCTGTGGGGTGAGAGGAGTTTGGAGGTGAACAACCTGGTCGCTGACACAACAGAGCACTACGACAGTACTCCCAAAATACTCCCTTTAAATCTAAATGTCCCTTTGAAATGTGTAACTTCTCGAAACTGTGACCCTGAGAGTCACTGCAAAATCATTCCTCGTCCCTCCATCACAAGCCACCTCTCATCCCATTGCAGGGCGACTCATAAATATCAGGTATGGGCTCCCGGTCTTGAGAACTGAGACTGGGAATATCAGGGAAGCCTATGAAGCTTAGGAACACATTTCCCACGCAGAATTACAAAGTAATTTAGCAAATTCCTTACTAGCATAGTGAGTACTAGCTCACGAAACATCTCCATTTCTGGGGAGTGTAAGACAGGAGAATTCCCTCTTCTCTCCCACTAGTAAACCAGTGTGTGGGTGGAACAGGCTTTGAATGGCTTCAAGTGCAGAAGGAACCAGAAGGAAGGGAATTGCCGTGAATGTTACTCTTCTGAAAGAAAAGCTTTATATTTATCTTATACAGAAGTCGTCTGCAAGGAAAAAAAAGCTAGAGAAAGAAGAGATGTGAGTAACATGCTGCTGAACATTACAGAGTTTTCATTGTATCACCTCTGCTGCTTTCTTCGTTTCAGTCTTGTGCCTCTTCTGACCATTTCAGTACTCTTCAAGGAGCATCTCTTGACCACCTAATGCATGAACAGTGCAGGAGCTTGACCATATGTTACTTTTAGGCCATCGGATCACAGTTACATGCACCTGATTCCTCCTCCTTAAAAAAAGAACATGAATCTGATCATCTGAGCACTCTTTGAATCCTGATCAGCAAAGGTATAGATCAGAGGTGCCATGACTGTTGGAGCTGGGTTGCAGGTAGCAGAACCTTCACATGTTCTTTGTCTACAATCCAAGTAAGGAAATCCTATTTAGCTGCTCAGCACCAGCCAGGCTGAGGATGGGAGACAGCTGATGCACAAACATCTCCTCTTACATCATCACAGTCTCTGTAGGGCAGGTTTCCAGACAGTATCTGTTAGTACCTGTGTGTAGTGGGATCCTTCCCAAAATAAGAATGAAAGGACTGCCTGGCTGATACTCTTGTTGAACCCATCAGGCCAGGAGCTAGTCTTAATGCCAAACTGGACATGACTGTCTTGTCTGAATCAGTGTAATGGTGTTAAATGCACAACACCTCACCTTGGGGCTGAAAAAGAACAGAGGTGCGAAGCAAAGTCTTCCTTTCACAGCCACATCCTGCAAGGCTTTACTGATGCATGTGCATTCCCCACAGGTCACTGCTGGCAACTCTGCTTGCTGCCATGTAGACTGTTCTCCAGGGAGAGCCATGGAGACTCCAGAGGAGGTCTCCTTAGCTCTGCAAGGGCCCTAGGAAGGTTTGCACAGAGCTGGCTCTCAGACGGACAGGAAGATGCGCTTTTGTTCTTTCCAGAGCCTCATCACAGCATAAAACCACATAAAGCATTAGGAGAAAACTGTGTAAATCACAGGATACAGATGTGCAGAGATGACAGCCAGATGTGCCTTAGTGGAGCTAGGGAACAGTCATGACTGTTGCAAGGAGAGCAAACAGCCTTGCGTACTTGGCGTTTTCCCCTGCAAACCACGCCAAGTTCTGCTCTTCAGACCAAATAGAGATTTTCTTCTGTTTGGACTGGCAGATTATGCTCACAAAGAGCTTTCAACTCTGGAGAAAAATATTTGGGATTCATGCAGAGCAGAATCTTTCGGTATACATTGGCCAGTGAGAATCCAGCTGCCAGGGATGGTGATCCCCAACTGGCGGGCAGCACCCCAAGTCTGCTGGGAGGGCTGAAGGGGGCTGGACACCAGCACTTGAGAGTGGCCCTGGGGCCTTGACCAAACACAGACAGGGGCACAGTCAGACTGGGGGTGGGCAGTGCTTCCCAGCAGAGACCAGCTCAGGGCACCTGCATACCAGAATCACCAAGCCTCACTCCTGTTGCATTTCACATGCAAAACCACTGTGGAGACTCATCTACAGCAGTGTGGGCAGCCCAGGGGAAGGATAACAGGAGGGTTTCTTGCTTCGTGTTTCAGTATAGGGCCCTACTTTTCCAGCACAGCTCCTGTGCCCTCCGTCCCAGTCTCTGCCTACACAGAAAGCCTCAGCCTTCCACCTCAGGCATTAGCTGATGTACATATGTGTTAGCAGGCTGTATGGATGCATTAGCTGGTAGTTATGTATGCATTAG
The DNA here is from genome assembly GCF_000695815.1 of Acanthisitta chloris. Taxonomy (NCBI): domain Eukaryota; kingdom Metazoa; phylum Chordata; class Aves; order Passeriformes; family Acanthisittidae; genus Acanthisitta; species Acanthisitta chloris. The sequence continues at coordinate 2,877 of NW_008658956.1, forward strand.
CTGGTGAGTGTATGTGTTAGCTGGTTGTATGTACACATTAGCTGGGCATACATACACTCTAAGCAGTTCAGTGTCAGGGCTGCAGTGACTGAGCACAGCTGAAGTTCAAGGTTCAAAGCAACAGGCTATTGGCAGGATGGGGAGGCTCAGCACAGTTGCTTCTCTCCTGTTAAGAAAGAGGAGCTGGCTTAAACCAGCTGTTTAACCCACAAGCCTTAAACACACACACATCCTCTGCAAGCCGCAGAGAGGATGCAATTAAACTTGCTGCTGATCACCACTGGTAGCACCTCCTTCCTTCCTGCATGGGATCCCTTGCTGAGCAGAAACCTTATGTGAGTGATCCTCCTCTGCTCCCATGCAAAGTTACCCATCAGAATGAGCTGGTTTCAGCAAATCTGACCAACTTTACCCTGAGGGAGGTCAGGGAGTGTGTGTACACAGGGATGTCACTGCTAGCTGGTGGTCAGCAGCTGAAGGCGTGATATCTTTGGTCAGCTCTTGGCAGTGCCACACACAGCAACAACAAACCACCTCCTTTCAGTCACGCACTCGTACTCAGGGTTCAGGGTGGTTCAAAAGCCTGCCCAGCCAATGCAATTTCCATGTCAAAACAGTCTGCAGCAGTTTAGGCTATGCCTGCTCCCATTCGATTTAAGAGCATTTAAATAAGTTTGCATCTGCTTAGATGAAATAGCTTGAGGTCACAACCTTGGATAAAGCTGGGTGTCCTCCTGAAGGCTGGCAGCTCTCCTCCCTCTGAAAAGCTTCATCAAAAGTGTTTGCACTTACAGACTTTGCATGAATTCAGGGTTTACAGGAGACATCAGTTTGACCCCAAGTCTTCCTGCAGCTCGAGGGAGGCCCGTCTCCATCAGGGAGCCGACAAACCTGCTCTCCCGTGCTCCCTAAGAAAACAGAAGTGATACCTCAGGCAGACCCATCAGAAGTGTTGGCAGAGTGGGAACACCTGCTGTGCCCGGGCAGCTCACCACAGGTTCCACAGCAGCCCAACAGCCCTCAAGCTCTGCCAGAGCAAAGTAGGAAGGTTGGCATCTGGGCACCACAGAGCCGCTGTCACTCAGCCACAGAAAAGGACATTTGTCTCTTCTGGGTTTGTGGCCAATCAATAGAGGGAAATGACCATGGGAAAAGCAAAGAGTGACTCTGAAGCACCAGGTCTCTTCTGAGGACGTGCCTGCAGCTCCTATGCTGTTTGTTCCTCCCGTTGGTGCTGGGGGAGCCTGTTGTATGGGAGGGAGCAGAGGGAATGCACTCTCCTTTCAGCTCTCTAGGAAAACAAACAAGGCTGTGACAGAGCCGTTTTCTGGCTCACCTTCTGCCAAAGGGTTTTGGTGTCTTTGGTGGTTAAAGGAGGGTAGCAGCATCTAGCTTCGTCACTCCTTTTCTGCTCCATACTCTCTCTCAGACAGATTTTTCTAAAGCTTTCTATGTCCTCCTTTCTTGACTCAGATTCACAATTAAATACACACATTAACAAACGGACTAAAGAAGTAATATACACTGTATTTGTATGTGTATATATATTTGACCCTTTTTGAGGCTTGAAGATATTTTCTCCAGTCCTCTTTTTCAGTGCTGTTTTCCCTTACCAAGGCCAGTGGGCTGGGAGCTGGAGAGGCAGGACAGAACCGGGCAGCCCTCCCCTGTCAGAGCCCCCATGAACCTTTGGACAGACACCAGGATCCCTTCCCAGGGCTGCTTGTCCCTGTGCCTAAGCCTCTGCTATCAGCATATCTTTGGGAATATCAGCGGCAAGGAGAGGCAATTACCAAATCGAGTATGCAGATCATAAAAGCCAACTACATTTCTTTCTGGATGAAAGAGGCAATAAAAACTCTGGTATTAATAGAAAAATATTTGTTACTTCATGGGATATCAGGGCTTCCTGTGGTTTGAGGTTGTGTCTTGCATAGCTCATTGTGAATGCCTCAGGATGACTCTTTGCTTTTTCTGTTTCAGCAGCTGCCTTGTTCGCTCTCAGATCAATGATCTGGTTTGCAAACAGAGAAGTTCTGCATCTCCTTATTGGCTGTCTTCCTGAGCTCCACTCTCCTTCCGCAGGCATGCGCCAGTGCAGGGGGGGTTGGTGTTGTGCCTGCGTGCATCCCACCTTGGGGAAAGGCTGGAGAATAACAACTGGTCTATGGAAAGAGCATGCTGAGAGCTGCTGTTCTACCTGCCTGATAGCACTGGAAAACAGCAACATTTAACCAAAATTAAAGGGAAGAAAATTCAAAACAAATGCAAATTAAATCCTATTACATGCAGGGAAATTGCCCTGGAGGACCCTTTGTCACAGGAAGTTGTTTCTGAGGCCAAAAAAAATTCTGAAATGCAGAAGCCTGGGTAACTGTGTAAATATTGAGAATAGCAGTGTCAGAATGAATCCTAACATTTGTATATTCAGAGTTCACAGTTTACAGCTTGTAAAAGTCCAAGAAAACAAAAAAAGATCATTAAATCTAATATAAATCTTGGATCACCATCAATCCACCTGCCCCTTTACTGCT
>NW_008658956.1:5468-35230 GCF_000695815.1 Acanthisitta chloris
TCCAAAAAAGCATCACAGTTCGGCCACAGTGGTGGGATGTCAGCTGCTGCCCCCTCCTTCCTCATGTGTCTCTGTCCCCCAAGGTCCACCCTTGCAGGCAACATCTTCAGAAGACTGCTCATACAATTTTTGCCCTCAGGCTGCATGAAATGACCTTCTGTTTGCTGCCTTTCTTGAGCTCTCCTGCAGCTTCCTTAGAATCATTTAGGTTGGAAAATACCTCTAAGACCATTGAGTCCAGCTGTTAACCCAGCACTGCCAATTCCTTGGTGAACACAAGGACGTGATAAACCCTTTAGGATAGAAACTCTCCTCTGGCAGGGCCTTATGCCGCTAATGCAGTGCTAGCCACCATCGTGGGCATAGCCACACTGAGCCACTGGCATCCTGGCACCCAGGATGTGGGTTATGAGTGAGACACACCTGGATCCTGCTGATGCATCACACCTCATGGCATGCAGAAGGGTCAGGAGGCAGGTGAGGACCTGTCGCAGGAATCATGATCATGCACTGCTCAGCAGCAGCGCAGCTCGGCAAGCCTCATCCTCTCAGGGAGCTGTGTGTGCCCAGGACAGCTGGGGAGCTCGGAGCTGCTCCACCATGGCAAGTTCACAGGACAGGCTGTGCCCACCCACACAGGGAACCCCATCCAGTGCACCTGCTGCCTTCCCTGGCACTTTGTTCCTGCCAGCCCATGGCTTGTCCTTATCCCTAAACAGCAGCCCTGCCACCTTCCTGCACTTCAGTCAGTCCATCAGCTTGGGAACATCCTTGAGCTTGCTGAGGGCACACTCTGGCCATCCCCTGGGTCCCATAAGGACTGAACAGCACCAGCCTATGAGGAGTGCTTCTTTCCACAGCCCAGCTTGGCATCTCTGGCAGATCCTGCTGGAGGATCCCTCCAGGGTCCCCATCACCTCAGCACTGCAGATGTGGCTGCCCTGGGGTGACCCTAGTGGCCTCTCCCAGGCCACTCTGTGTGACTTCCCTTCAGGCAGCATATAAACCTTTCTCTCCTCCTTCCCCTCCACCCCTCTCAACAGTGTGCCTGGATTTAGTGAAGACTGGAAAGGGCAACTGCCAGCAAGGAGAGGAATGTGTATTCTGCAGGAGAGGTGCAAGAGCTTTCAGTCCCAGGGGCTGTTTGTTCCCTTCGCACTGGAAGGAACTGTACATGGCAGAAATTCCTGGGATGATCTCTGGGTCCATATCTGAAACTGGCTCATCAGCACTTCACACATGAACTGATGCAATCGGATCACAGTGCTGCAGCTTTATCAGATAATTCCCAATTATGAGAAGAAATGTTGCTGCTTGGCTGAATGAGCTGAACTCACTGGCCCAGCTGAAGTAGCTTAATTAAAGTCACTGGAAGGAAGCTGTGATCATCCTTCCTGTGAGTAGAGATATGGTTTATTACTCACCATTTTTCCCCCAATTCCTGATATAGGAGAAGATGGAGAAGTAGTTTATGTAGGAAGTTTCACTGGCATCCTAAACTGTGAACGAAACATGCCTGAATTGACACAAGACCAAGAGTTCAGTGGGATTTTTACCCCCCTGCCCAGCAGTAGCCCTCACTTCTTTGCCTATAAATGTGTTACATAACAAAATTTGTCACCCGTTCTCAGCACAAATATGTCAGAAGACCTGTCATGCTGCGGAGACTAGCTCTCATTTCCAGAGGAGGCAGTGACAGCATGCAAACAGATCAACTCCTGCTTGGACTTCATTCCAGAGCCATTCCAGTCTCTGATTTATCAAGGTGGTGCATCTTGGAGCATGCAGGTTGCTCCTGGAGACATCTAGTGAGTCGGCAGCGTAATGCCAAACAGCACAGCCGCTCAAAAATATTCCTATGGAAAGCTGCGACCCCATCCCTGTGCAGAGCCATGTCTCCATCCCCACCAAGAGCTGCTACTCCCGTGCAACATATGAAACAGGACATTGAATTTCCAGTTGCTGACGTACACCTCTACAGCTCTGTTAACAAAATCCTTCATTCTCTGCAGTGAATATCAGATTTTTTAATCTTATGCTGAACACCATAGGCTTAAACACAAGGGAACTCTGACTCCTCCAGCAACAACATGGGCTGAGGCTTCAGTCAGCCTCCACAGAGGCATCTCACCAAGATTCAGTGGTTTTAACTGCGCTAGTATCAGGTGCCTTGGGCATTGCAAATGGGGCTGTCTGGACACTGGTAGAGCAGAACAGAAAACAGTAAGTCGGTGCACACACATTATAGTGCTCCACTACTTAATGAGCACTTCTGCCTGTTAATTACACCAAGGTTGAATATGTACAAAACAGCTTTTAAAACTTTAAAGCAATAGTTTAAAACTTTCCTAAAAGGGATACACCACGGCACTGAGTTCATCAAAGCACGTTTTGCCTTCCACACAGGTGGATTACACTCAAACTGTAGTAGAGCTGTTGTATATTGCTAGTGAAACAGCTCCACTTGCCTATGGCCATTAAGTCCTTCAGCACTTTAGACTTAGTAAATACTAGGATCTCACAGGCAATGTTTCTGTGTGTAGTGAGGAGGTGAGAAAGAAACTAATTTCTTCCTGTGTCTTCTCAATGCCACCTCAATCTACTTTAGCCTAAATTGTTGCCCAAGTTCAGGTCTAACAGCGTGCTTTAGATGTCAGCAGGTGACAGTTCAGAGAAACAGTTTGTCACTTTCACAACTGGCATGGCCTGACCTACATAAAACAGTGACAGCAAATCCACACTCTGACATACATTAGTGTTTTGCTTGACTAGATTAATACATTTATGCCTAAAAACTGGTATCTCCAGTCAAAGTTATTTTAAATGTTTTATCATAAAGTTAAATCACATTTTCAAAATCTCCCAGAAATTAATGCCCAAGCACAAAAGTTCTGCTCTATTTTCAAAAGTGTCAATTACCAGTACGCTTTTAGCGTGCAGCACAAAGCTCTGACACTTTGAGCCGCAGGGCAAAGGGCAGCATGGGCAGCCCTCCCTCTCACACAGCGCCGCGGAGCCAGCAATTCCCTGCCGGCTCCCAGGAGGCACATGCTGCCGGTCCCGACACGCTATTGCAGCCGGCAGCAAACAGCCAGCGCCTCCAGCCCAGACAGCAAGGTCCTACTGCCAGTTAGGGAAGAAAATGAGCCCTTGGCTTCTTCCTCAAATCCTATTTCACATAACACCTCCCAGGTCTGCACACTCCCAAGAGCCATGACACTGAACTGCCCAGGAATGGCAATTGCCAGGAAAACTCTAACTAGGAAACAGCCCCAAGTCGTACCCGGGGATGTTTAGATTGGATATCAGGAAAAACATCTTCATGGAAAGGGCTGTCAAGCATTGGCACAGGCTGCCCATGACAGTGGTGGTCTCCATCCCTGGAGGGATTTAAAAGCCATGTAGATAAGGCACTTGGAGACATGGTTAGTGGTGGACTTGGCAATGTTGGGGGAATGGTGGGGCTCGATGATCTTAGAGGGCTTTTCCAACCTCGATGATTCTGTGATCCTATGTGTGAAGGAAAAGCAACAAAGTCAGTCCCTACTTCAATGTGGGGAAATGGGTTAATTTGTGGTGAACCAAACTCCTAATTAATCATCTAGGACTCCACTTGCTTGTACTAATAAATGAAACTGCTTACCTGAAGGACAACACATCCTCATTTGCTGTGTGAGCAACCCTTCCAAGAAGGCAGGCGGCTACATCACACAGCTGTGCTCTCATTTGTTTCAGTGACAAATGAGCCCTAATTCTTTTTGGTGACCCATAACAGCCTGCCATGCAAATGCCACATACAAGAAGTTAACACTCATCAGGACACTATATTTTGTAAGGCAGGTGGGATCATGAAATCACCTGAGACCCTTAATCCAGCTGCTGCATTATGTATTGCCTCAGGGACAGCGAAGCAAGACTCTGGGCATGCTTCAAATTCTTGTCCAATATACAGTATTTTTCCCCAAACAGATATGTGCTGCATTTCTACTGGCTAGTTAGAAAGGAGAGAAATAAAACCTCATCCAGACCATGACTTCATTCCCCCAAATATATATTTTTTGTTGAATTTGATGCTTTGGAAGCCAGCACTATGCTGGCATACATGGATGGTTATTCTCCAGGTGCCACACCACTCTGCCCTGAGTAAAGCAGGGCAGGTTGGAAAGCAGTGTGAGGTCTTAGAGACTTGCTCAGGAAAAAGAATCTAAATTAAGCCACTGCTTGACTTGAAGTGGATTAGTTAAAGTGCATTCAATCCCACAATGCAAGCTCTTATTCAGAAGCAAAATTACCTAAATTTGATTTACCTCTAGTCATTTTCAAACTTAAAGAACATTAAGATAGCTTTCAATCAGAGGAGGACTGACCCCACCTATGTCAAGTGCAGTTTAAGCAATAGACAAGCAAAGAAAACAAACCAAGAAAATATTCCCAAGTTTCTGGCATTAAACCGCTAATCACTAGGACTGCTTTTCCATGTGTTCAGTAGTTAATGCTGACTGCTGACCACAAATATTTTTGTGCTCCTAATTACCTTAAACCAGAACATGAGCCTAGGCAAAGAAAATCAGGCGATAAAATTGTTACCTTCTGGTCAGCATCAGATTTTTTTTTTCTAAATCAAATAAAAGCAGTGGTAGGTTCATCTATTCCCCATGACCAGGAAAGTAATGAGGAGAGCAGTTCTCCAGGAGCTGATGGGGATGTGCCAGGTGCCACCAGCTAAGCATCTGCTTCAAAAAAAAATCAGCCACAGAGGTGGAACCTTGCCATGATGTGACAATTCCATCCTGCAACTACTTTTCCAATATTTCTGATTTAGGGAATATTTTCTTGTTCAGGGGAAAATAGTTCCCAAAAATGATCCTTTGGAATGAGCAGGACATAGGAAAGAACTCCATCCAGTGCCGATGCCATGTCTGTCTCCAAAGCCACTAATTTTGCAAGCACTGAATAGCAGCAGCACCCAGTGGTGATCCTGGCTGTGGTGCCTGTCAGGGCCACTCAAACAAGCCATTGAAATCTGGCTGGGCAGCATAGCTGTGAAGAAATGGCTCTGCATCTCACCAGGTAAGACAGACTAAACCAAACCAAAAGTGATTAACCAGTGTGGGGAACTCCGGGGAGAGAAATAAAAAGGTAGTTTTGGTTCGGAGCAAAACTTCTCATTTCCTGAAATGAGAATGAAGGGCTGCCAGCTCTCTCAGTGCCCAGCAGTGTTAGATAAAAAGAGTTTCTAGATTTATATCCACCTGGGAAAACCTGGTTACAGCTGTGGTTAGGGAGTGTCTGACAGCTGAGCTTTGCATGGAGCACATCAGCACCCCAACAGCTGGACACTGCACCTTCCCGTGAGGGGAAAGGCAAGGCTAGAAATGCACAGAGCTGTTCTGGCAAAAGGGAACAACATGTCAGCCACTTACAAAGATGGAGTTTTCCAGTTAAATGTGAAATTATTTTCCTCTGAAACAATTAACTTCCATTTACTGTTGACCTCAGATCAGATTTCATTTTCAGATTTCATTTTCAGGAAGTGTAAATCACTGCAAGAGACAAAGATTAAATTCTACAACTAGTATTTAGGGAAAACTAAGGACTAAAACCAGGCACAAAGGTCTCAGCCATTAGGGTGGAGCTCCCAGTCTATACAGATGCTGGGAGATAAGGAGGGAGTAGAAGCATGCCCACCACATTCTCCCAGTGCCCAGACTCCACTCTGGAGTCCAGGGGCGACAGAAACTTACTGGTTTATTCTTTCCCAAATGGAAAAGTGCAGCGCAGCAGCAGGGACAAAGATGTGGGGGTATTTTGGTTGAGTTTGGGGTTTTTTGTTTGTTTGAGGTTTTTGCATGGAGTTTTGGGGTTTTTTTGATGTGTGTTTTTGGTTTTGAAGTTAACCAGAGCCCTAGTCTGGGCCAGCATCTCATATGGCAAAAGGATTGAGAGCCTCTTAAAGGCAGATGTCACATAGTGACATCTTTCCAGGTTAGAGACCCATATTTAAACCCTGCTTCATGAGGTTTAGTGCCTAGCCAAAAGTGATTTTGCCATTAATTACACTAGGACTCACCTAGAATTTGTCGATAAAATACTGTTATATCTTGGTAATATTCACAGCTGTGAGATATTATCAACTCTTTCTGCTAAGAAACAAGACACAGCCCCCCAAGGTTAACAGACAAGCCCTAACCGAATCCCCAAACCCTCACAGCTTTTCTACAGCAGAATACGTTTAAACTTCAGAGCAGGCTCCCACGGACCCACACACCTCATCTACATCTCAAATTGAATTGCTTGGTCTGTATTGGGATACTAGCTCTTGGAACAACACAGGTCTGACAATGTCTCAGTTTTAAAGGGAAACTGGGAGGTCAGCACTGTGCCATCATTGCACCCTAGGCTCAGAGCAGACAATGCCAATAGCAGCTGTAGCAGGTCACCTTGAGCAAGATGTGCCTGAGTTACTCTGAGAAGCCCTCTGACAGCAGGTCAGTTAGGTCCATCTAACAATGAATTCATCACCTTACCCCTTCAGCAAACACAAGTTTGGCTGTGGGCATTCAAAGGCAGCTCAGTGCAGCATCCCAGGAGGAAACACTGCACCTTGGCATAGGGAAAATCAGTGGCTGGATGGAAAAAGCACATTACCTGTGGAAGGTTACTTCCCCCACCTCAAAGTGTTCAAAGTACTTGACTGGATGAGTGAGAGCTGCTCAGCATCATGGGGCCAACCCAACGCTTCACTGGGTTTTGCCTTTTCATGAACAGGACACTTTATTTTTGGCCACATGAATGTGATTGCTCTGAGCTCTCAAAAGCCAAAGGTTAGGAAAGGAGGACCATGTGGAGGTGGTTTCAGAGCAGTTTGTTACGGGGCTGGGAGAGGCAAGGGGTAATTAATGAGAGCTTAAAGTGCCTGCTGTTGCCACTGAACACTGACTACAGCAGTTATCAGAACTTCTGCCTCAGAGCACATCCAGTGATTTTACCTCCTACAATCTCCTGTGAGCCAATTAAAAACAACCAGCCATGAAACAAATGGTGAAAATATTAATGAAACAGAATTAAGAAAACCATAAACCCAAATGATTGTTCTGAGAACCACTGCTGCCCCACCAGGACCTTGAGGAGTGCAAGGCTGGCCCCTGCCCTGCTCTGCACTGGGTACACTGGACTTCGGAGCCACCCAGATGTCACCAGTGCTGATGACAGCCTCTTCCAGTGTTCTGTCATCTCCACCCTGCCAGAAGTTACCATTTCCCAGGTCTGCCAGAAAACTGGCTAGTGTTCCACTTGTAGTGGAAAGAGCTATAACCTCCTTACGTTTAAAAACCTAAGGTCCTCCAGCCTGCTCTGGGGACAACACCTGCAGGGATGGGGCAGGGCAGGATTGGCAGGCACTGGGCTGAGAAGCCTGAGGAACGGGTTTCCACTCCCAGCTCTGCCATGTCCTTGCTCTGACCTGCGCCACAGGTCCCTCCATGTTCCTGGCACTTTCCTCTCCTGGCCTGTCCCCACTTGTTCCAGCTTGGTGGTGCCTCAGCAGCACTGCTGTCACCTGGCAATTAACAATCCCTATTGCAACATACCTGCTAATGGGAAACACTTGCTTCATCACTGCCTGAGGATCAGAGGTAGAGGAGAAACTCCCAGAGATTTAGAATGAGTAAATAGTTTATAAACTGGAGGACAGAGTGGTCACTCATCATACCACATTGCTTGGCCATCCAGTACCTAAAGGGGCTCCAAGGCAGCTGGAGAGAGGGTTTGAACAAGGGTCTGAGGGTGCAGGAGAAGGGGGAATGGCTTCACACTGACAGAGAGCAGGGTTAGATGGGATAATAGGAACAAATTCTTCCCTGTGAGTGTGGTGACGCACTGGCACAGCTTGCCCAGAGGAGCTGTGACTGCCCTATCCCTGGATGTGTTCAAGGCTTGTGTGGAAGGGTTCAGGTGTTGGACAGGGCTTGGAAAAACCTGGTCTAGTGGAAGGTGCCCCTGCCCATGGGAGGAATGAGATCGTCTTTAAGGTTCCTTCCAAACCAAACCACTCCACAATTCTATTAAAATATTTACTTGTCATTGATAAGAAAACCACAGACTGCATTGCTCAGGGTGGCATATATGTGTCTCAACAAGCCCCATGCTGACACAATATGTCATGACAGTGCTCACTTACCCCAGTTCTTTCTCTTAGGGGAGTGGTGGGGGAGGCACAGGGTGGAAGTCAATCCCAAAGTGCCCTCCTCTCTTTTGCATCATTCCCTTGTTTCCTGTTCAGAGTGGTTTGGCTGTTAATTGCTTTGACTGGGGAGCAGAAACCTTGGCAGTGAAAAGCCATCTAAACACTGACAGTGCCAGCTCCCACCTGGGAGGAGAGAAATGGGAGAAACCTGTGATTACTCATGACCTTGCTTATTCTTCCTCCTCTCCATTCCTTTGCTATTTTCTCCCATCACATCCCAGTTATCCATTCTTATTGGCCTGACCTTATTATCTCTTTTTTGAGTCTCTCACAACTTATTTTACCTATTCAAAGCTCCTTATACATGGTGAACGGACCCCGAAGAAGCCTCATCACCTCCCTGTTCCCCCAGTTTGGCACTGTCTGGCTGCCATTGTGGGATGGGACTTGAGTTTGACTTAGAAAACTAAGTAGGTTGTGGGGTTTTCCTTTTAAAAGAGTAAGTGGATTCTTTTCTTTCCCTCCTGCCAGTTGAACATGTAGTCGGTCACATTTTCAAGTGTTATTATCTCCAGTCAGAAGGAGTAGAAATTACTGGAAAATAGTGAAAAAATCTGACAAAAGAGAATTTAAATCCTCTTGACTACAAGAACTTGGACTTTAAAGCTCCCTGTATCTCATTAGACAGAAATGCAAGATTTAACAAGTCTGTGAATATTTTAATAGGGAAAAAAAAGCACAAGGTCTAATTTCTATGCGCACACACACACACACACATATATATACACACAGACTTCCTTTGCCTCATGCCAACAGTCCATGGATGATTTCTTTTTCATTTCTCCCTGTGGGTGCAGATTTGGTAGAGTCCCCTCTGCAGATGCCATCATGCTGCTCAGCCTTGACCAAAGGGGCTTTTCAGAGCAGCCTGTCACACAGATCCAGTCTGCCACCCCTCATCTCCCACCCTAAAAATGCCTATGTCTGTGCCAGCAGAGAAGAGCTCCTTGGGGCAGACTGGAGGAACTGGGACTGCTACCTCCAGCAGAAAAAGGCTGAAGTGCAGAGGAAATAGATGAGGGCAGAGAGGGGGTGACAATAGTGAGCTTTAAATACATCAAAGATTGCCTCAAAGAGAAACAAATACCCTGTTTTCCATGGGGCAAGTGGTAACAGCTGGAAACCTCAATGAAGGAGGTGAACCCAGATGTTAAGAAAAGTTGTGAAACAGGAACACTACGAGGGCACTAAATCCCAGGAGGTTGGGACTTTCAGAAAGGCATGAACATATCATAAGCAGCACAGTGGAAGTCTGGCAGGTTTGAACAGCCTTAATAGATAAATCCCTTGTGTCAGGTGTGGGTTGGGGTGAGAAAAAGGTGTTGGAATCTGGATCGTTCCATTGTCTTGGATAGAGATGACAGAGCAATTACCATATTTGGGTCTGCTGAAACACATGCTGCTGTATTTTCTGAAATAAATGATGAATGCCACAGAAATCTAAACATTACTTTTTATAGTCAGTCCTCCAGACACACAGCCATCGAGTGCCGAGCTGTCAGCCCTGGCTATGTAGAAATCATGAGTCAAGCCCCCCAGTTCCTAAGGCTGCCTTGAGGGCTCTGAAATTCACAAAGCAGGGCTCCTTCCTCCTGTTCCACAAGCTTTAGAAGAGGGAGGGGATAGGGTTAGGCACTGTAGTTCTAAAATCTCACTGCATTCCCAAATAGGAAATTTCCTCATTTAAAAGGCAGGAGAATATTGTGCTCAGCCCCAAGGATGGAGTTGATGGGGATTTCATAGCGGTGCTGGCTGCTCAGGGAATGTAAACTCAGGCTGGGGTAAACCAGCACTGGTCTCCGCTTAGCATCCCCCAGCACCATCTGGGCCTCTCTCCTTCTGTAGGTGCAGTGTGTGGGCATTGCAGGGGTAGGAGGCAAACCCCAGCATGGGCAGAGTGGAAGCAGCAGATGCCATGTTTCCATAAGAGTTGGCTGTACCTGGGGCCAGGCACTTGGAAGACCTTGCACTACTCTTAGGCACCAACACCAGTGTCTGCCACCATGTCACACAGAACACAGTCAGGGTCTTATAGCCAGCAGAGACACAGCTACTGGGAAGCTGTGGAGGGGGGCAGCCAGCAAGGAGATCAATGAGCCACATCCACAGCATCATTTCTTTACCTGGCCAAGGCAGGTGGCAGAACAGGGCTGCATTCTGAGGCCGCTCTCCCCCAGCAATGTTTGGAGCTTAACTGAATAGCAAAATGCAGGAGTTATTCATTCTGCACATCTGCAAGTTGTTACTCACTGCAAGGCGGCTGAGCTGCCTGTCGTGGTTTTTAATAATACTTTTGGATCTTTTCATCGTTTTGATTTTGCTAATTCCTTGGTTTGGTTTTCCCAAACAATGTCAGCTGCATTAGCAAAGGCAGAGGCTTTCAATGGGCTCCACACACTCTTATTGCACAAAGCTGGGACCTGAGAGTCGGCTCTGGGAATGAGAAGAAACAGCTCCAGCTATGGAGCCGCAGGTTCAGCTGGGATATCAGCACGCTGTGACCTGCAATCAGTGTGGACCAAGCTTTGTTGGCCTGGTTTCCAAATGGACAGCTGGCTCCAGGGTTTTTCTGTCTGAATGTTTCTGCTGGATTCTGGGTGCAAGTCAAAGAGTAGGATGCTGTGAGTAGACTAAGTCCTCAGCTCAGTCTGCTGTAACAGGGATAAATTCAGACTCTTGCCTGACCTCAGGGAGATCAGGGCCCCTCTATAACAGTGATAACAGTAAACAGCTGTGAACTCCTCTCTAGCAACCGTGTTACAGGAACTTTTATAATACCTACATAACTTAGTGATACAGTGGCTTTAGCTAATCTTAAACACCCTCACAACTAACTTTCTTTTTCCAATGTACATGGTCCAAAGAGTAAGAAAGTCTGTAGAAACCACCATGTCCATAATTAATACTGAATCCTGCCACTCCAGCCTTTTATCCAGGAGTTGTAAAGCTCTTGGGAGGGCAGACAGGCTTTTAGGTTATGCCCAAGGGAAGGGGCATGGAAAGGAAGTTTCAGTCCAAGGTCAGTGGGGCTTGGTGAACTCTACTCTCAAATTACAAAGAATATTGATATTTTTCTACTCCTTGCCATTCAGCCCTGAGGAGGTTACCAAGTATGCAGGGTGGCCCATCTGTCAGGACAGCCCTTGCCCCCAGTGCCACCACAGCAGCTGCCACCCCATCCTTGCAGTGAGGACCTTGAGCGATGTCCCTGTTGAGGGGCTCTGGAGCCTCTTTTCGGCTGGCAATGGGCAGGTGAAGGGAATGTCAGTGCACCTTTCTCGCCTTAATACAGGTTCCAGGACTACACACATAAGAACATAAAAAAGGAAAAAAAAAAAGAGGATATGGTGTGACAACAGTGTTACTGCTCAAAAGCAATAGATGGAATAGATCCCGAAAAGGAGCACCTGATCCGTGCTTACTCACAGCTTGGCACTGGGCTTTATGCTGATAAAATTTCCTAAGTTTCTCTTTTCCTATTAATCTTCTCTGTGCAAGTGAAACAGCCCTTGGAAAGGCCACTTCCTCTTGTGCTGTCACTTGTTACCTGGGAGAAGAGACCAACCCTCATCTGACTACAAACTCCTGTCAGGTAGAAAGTGAGACGGTCTCCTAATGTTTGCAAACAATTACTGAATTTGCTCTTAAACCTGCCCCAAGCTTTACTCCAGCCCCTCACTGTCCTTTCGTTTATAAGCATTCTCCTTGTGCCTAACAAACTGCCTCAGGCGAGATCCCAACCCATCCCATTCTTTTCCTACCCACAATAAAAACTCATAGAAAACAGCAGTGTTTCATTTTGGAGCTATTTTGAAATGGAATGTAATCTCTGAGAAGCAGAGTCATGTCAGAAAGTGACCGAATAGCACAACGAATTGTGCTCTGAGTTTCAGAATTGTCCAGGCTGACTTTTACCAGGGGATCTAAGAGCACTGCTCCCTGTTTCTACGTTAACCCTTTGGAATCACATACTTAACTCCTGTAGCTTTTCAGACACAGAAGGAGTGCACAGAAAGAAAAATAAACGCCTCAGATTACATTGTTTATAGCTTTGTACCATTTGCACCCTCCTCTTGTTATATACGACTTTCAAGTAGTCCTGTTGCTTTCAAGGTTATTCATTGTGTTACAAAAACAGTAGAGTAGTGTTAATTGGTGAAAGGAACTTATCTAAGACTAACTGTCTGAGTCAGTCTCAAAGGAGGAGTTGTTGCAAAGGGCCTCAGACAAGAATGTACCCAAGAACACAAATTCTCACACCTGTGACCAGCTCATCCTGGAGCAGTGCAGAGGAGCCAGCAGAAGTCAACCAAGACCAAGATAAGGAACTTTATAATTGCAAATGAGATAACAAGCTAAGCCAAGACCATCCATGGAAGGAAGACTCAAAGTTCATGGAAAGGACGCTAATGGACATCTTTTCAACAACCACAAGGGACCACAAGAGACTTTCCAAAACCCTCATGGAAGACCCCCAAGAAGCCCACTGACTAAAAAGCAGACTAATTGGCATAGGAAGCAAGAGAATCACTAACCAATAGAGGATAGAATACTAATTAATAAGAGTTAGGTAGCTTGTGCTAAAATGAGCACTAATTGCTTTGTTTTCTGATATGTATAAATAGTAAAAAGTTTGGATAGTTGGCATGCACACTTGGAGGAGTGAATCCCCATGCATCTGGTGCCGGAATAAATAATGCCTATTCTTATACTTCTTTGGTGTTAAGGGGTTTTATTCCCGACTTTGGTGACATGAGCACCAGGCTCAAACCAGTCCCTGTGAGCAGTGATGCCAGAAAACTGCCCTTTCCAAGGCTGTGGTTAACACTCCAACAACAGATTTTCAGGGCTTGGGCTCCTGAGTGGGATGTACCAATGGAATAGGAGGAAATGGAGCTGCCAGGCTGCCTAAATTCAGCAAGCATTTCCCTGCCTGCCCCCAAAGCTGTTCCTCTCAGTCTGAGGGAATGCTTTGGGAAAATGAGCAACTTATCCACAGCCCCTGTGGCACGAGGCAGGAGTCTCCTTTGGGATCGCTGGACAATCTGGGTTTTTTATCAGCACAAACAGGGTTTATGTCTCCAATTTAAATTCCTGTTTGCCCATGGATGTGGACCCCTGCTGGGCAGCAGCAGGAGCTCCCAGAGCTCTGTATCTGGGACCAGCTCTCCTGGGAGCTTCCCTGCATGGAGGGCACCAGGATCTCCAGGCTGCTCACACTCAGGAAGGCATTAGTTAGACTGGAAACCCTCCACCAAAAAAACCCTCCAGAGAGGCTGCGACTGCAATGAGCATTAACTGCTGCTGGAGCAGGCTTGTTCATGGCCCTGCTCTGGGAACACACTAACGCTGCATGGATTCATCCCCAAAGCAGTGCGGGGACCTCTTGTGAACCCAGGCAGTGACTCACGTCCTGATGCTGGAGGAGACAGTCAGTGCTTGACCTGCCATCACTCCGGGTGAGGGGTTTAGCAATGTGCCTCCCAACAATGCACCACTGTACCTCATCCTGCCACACACCACTACTTTCCTACCCCCTGGAATTTGGGCACAGATTTAGAAGTTACTAGAGCTCCTATTGCCCAGGGGCCCAAAGCCTCAACACAGCACCCGATGAGAAAACGTGGCTGCTTATGGTACAGCCACCATGGGACAGAGGTCCTCAGCTAAAAGCCACCCTTGTGCAGCAGGGACAGATGTGATGGGATGACCAAGGCCTATCTGCTCCCTAAAAATATCTGTCTTACACATGTGAAAAATCTTGCTCCTTCTTTTTCAATTCACTGCTGGATGGAGATGAGAGTCATTTCCAACAGTACACAAAGTTTTCCTTAAGCCCTTTTCTTGGGAAGGGTGACTCACTGCAATATCCATCTGAAATGTTCTCTTGGGCTATTTTTAGGTAACAGTGGTGGTGGTCTAGTGAGTCATGGCTCCAACCCTGCCCTATAATGCAGAAAGCCATGGGATCCAGTGTAATCGATTATTTTCCAGGGCTGCTTCCATGGAGCTCTGCTTCCCCGGCAGTGCCAACCCTTGCCCCTACTTCTGTTTCTATTGCACCATGTTTAAACAATGGGGTTTGTTCCCTCCTCACACACAAAAGAATTGGAGTGTGCGTCCAAAAACCCCTCACTGCGATCCAAGTAGATTTCGCTGCATGTACCAGCAATTATTCTGAGTGCAGGAAAATATAAGTTAAAAGTGATGGTGAGGGAAGGAAGGAGGGAGGGAGGGAGGGAGGATTCCCCATGGCAGACAGCCTGGAGTTTGGCAAAGGGAAATCTTCAGGCATTGGGAGCACCTGTTCCTTGTCTTAATAAAGGAACAGGGCAGGGAACGCTTCAGAGAGCTTCTGTGATTTACCTACAGTAAATCTCACACCTCAAAGGGCTGGAGGAGCTTGTAGGGAGAGCAAGTGAGAGAAGAGGCTGCCCTGCTACCTGCTGGCACAGTATAAATGCAGCAAGTGATCCAACCAGAAATTTCTGTTTGCTCACTTCAGAAGTGCTCACTGTTTGTCACAGCTTGACCTTAATGGTTCTATAGTTCTATGAAATAGAATTGTGTCTGGTTCCCAGACCTGAGCAGAGACCCCTGCTAAAACAAAGCATATCAGCAGGTTGCTTTGAATCGCTCCTTCTCTGCACCTTCACACCAAGAAGACAATGCATGAGGGATCAGGACTGGCACAATGTGCAGACAGGCAGAGAGGTCCTGCATCAGATTTAGCCTGAGAGCAAACTGCCTCAACAGTCCACACCAACACAAGAGAAAACAGAGGAGATGCCCTATTTTTTTCACCAATACCAGCAAAAGGCAGAGAAATGAAGGGAAATTTTCCCTGGTAAATATTAAATATTTCCTGGCAAATCCCCACCCAGCATTACTTCTTTGAACACAAAGCATTTCTCACACTATTTGAGGTCTTCTGCTCCCCAGCCACAGCTATACCAGGCTGCTTAGAGAGATGCTGTGGCCCAAAGCTGCTTTTAAAGCTGATCCAACCAACCAAAAGGGTTTCACTGACACCACTGATTTCAGACAACTGTTCAATGAGAGAAAAGCAGAAGGGGGAAAAAAAAGAAAATCAAAACCCCAACCAGAATAAAAAGAAACCCCTGACCAGTATTTGAAGAGTTAAGCCATATTGCCACAGCATCTTCAAGTAATTTTAATTGTTTGTTTTATTAAAAGGACATACAAGGTAGGTGTTTTCATTTCATACATTTTTTAACAGAGAGGCTCAAGCTGCTCTGCTCTGTGGCAAATGGCACTTCTCACATGGTGAGACATGAATCAGTTCTTTTTAGTGTGTATGGTGTTAATCCGAGTTCAGCCTGTACTGGTTTGGAGCTTTTCTGTGCTCCTGGCTGAGCCCCCTGCCATCCATTGTGTGTATCCCAGGGACAACAGACCCCAGATTCACAAGCCCCACAGCCCACCATGGCTGCATCCACCAGAGCATCTCACAGCCCCCAGGCCATGAATGCAGCAGTGCAGAGCAATTCTTAATAACCTACATTCCAACCTAAAATCTAGGATTAGAAAAGTAGAGACAAAAAGCACAAAAAGATGGACTGGCAGCATTTGGGGCTGAGCTAACACCCCATCAACACTTTTGAAAAGTTCTGCTTGGGTTGCTTTCCCTTTTGGGTCCTCACAAGGTACCAGACACTACCTTCAGCTTCTCCTGATGCCTGTTTCAGGGAGGTCAAAGACCAAACACTCAGAGCGAAACACCCAACTCCTTCCTCCAACATCATTTCACCCAAAATTCACCCAAGCTTGCCAGAACTCTGTGAATCCCTGTAAAAGAGTTCAGCTGAGAGATGCTCACACAGCATCCCTCCCTACACTGCTGCCAAAGCAGAGGTGCTTTCACTCTGCAAACATTCCTCATTACTGCAGGGTAAAACCTGCCCAGGCTTCTCTGCTGCACCAGACATTCCATATGGTTCTAAAGCTTCCATATTTCCCATTCCTTCAGGAAGTGCAGCATGCCAGGCTGGTGGAGGGAAAACTGCTGGCTCCTGCCTGGGCAGCAGACCGAGGGCTCTGTGCTCCTGGACTGGTGCCAGCAGGCAGGGAAGAACAGTGTGGCTGCTGATGTAGGAGCTGTGCTGCTGCTTACCCGAGGTTTGCCCCCAGGAGGTGAACTGCAGGAAACCATAATGCCTGGCTGGTGCAAGGAATGGGACAGTTGTGCCTACAGGATATTTTGGAATGAGCAGTTACCACGGAACATGCATGTTTGATGCTCTTTTCTTACCAAAACACTGCAGTTTGGAAGTGGAAGGTCATCTGTCATCAGAATGGGAAGTGGTTCTGCAAGAGCAAAGAATTTTTGTTTAACTCCCAGCCAAGGCAGGATTCCTGCCCGCCAAATATTCCCAGGTAACATGGCCCAGCATCTGAAAGCCACTGTCAGTGGAAGGAGCTTTGACAGTAATCACAGAATCCCA
Organism: Acanthisitta chloris; assembly: GCF_000695815.1. Lineage (NCBI taxonomy): Eukaryota > Metazoa > Chordata > Aves > Passeriformes > Acanthisittidae > Acanthisitta > Acanthisitta chloris. The sequence goes on from NW_008658956.1 coordinate 22,179, forward strand.
GACTGGTTGAAGGAAACCTTAAAGATCATCTCATTCCAAACACCCTGCCATGGGCAGGGACACCTTTCACTAGACCAGGTTGCTCCAAGCCCTGTTCACCCCGGCATTGAAGACTTCCAGGGATGGGGCAGCCACAGCTTCCCTGGGCAAGCTATGCCAGTGCATCACCACCCTCACAGGGAAGAATTTCTGCCTCATATCTAATCTAACCTAACCTAATCTAATCCTCTGGCAGTGTGAAGCCATTCCCCCTTGTCCTGTCCCTCCAGGACCTTGTCCAAAGCCTCTCTCCAGTTCCCTTGCAGCCCCTTTAGGTACTGTACACACCAGATCTATATTTTCAGAAGGGAAGATGTTAAAAAAACCCCCAAGAACCTCTCTGGATGAGTAAGAGAACAGGAGGACAGTTCTAAAGAAAGGAGTAGAAGAAAGCAGCTCATGGAGCCTCGAAGGCCAAAGACCAGGTGGCAGTGCCTAACCTGCTTCAGGGCTCTGGCCCTTCATTTCCATTCCAATTGCATACCCCAAAGCACACTGGATCTCTCACTGCACTGTTATCAAGCCTAGAAACACTTTGTTTCAGCATGATATTGAAGCACACTTTCATATGTACTAACAGCTGTGCTGGTTTATGAGAAAACTCGTGGAGGTGGATTTTAGGGCAGTGCAGTAAATGAAGGTGAGACTGAAACCTGTCATCACGCAGCCAGTGGTGTGGAATGGAGAGCAGCAGCCAATGCTCCGGACAGGGATCCGCCGGGAACTGCAATGCGTATAAATCAGACCACTTTTAATTCATTGCTCACACTGCCTCCAAGGTTGGAACCTGCGATCTCATCCATTCTGCCTTAATTGTGGCACTTGGAGATTTGTCTTTTTGAGCATTTACATCAGGAGCCAGGAGCTATTTCCCTTTTAATGTTAGTGTTTACACATCAAATTAAACCCATCCAATCATTTTTCCAAATACCTTTGGCCTGCATAGTAGCACCATTTCTTCATGCTATTCCACCCTAAACTCCTGCTTTTTGGAGCAACATGACCCTTGAATTCAGTATCTGAATGGAGACATTTGCAAGATATTGATTCATCAGGATTTTTTACTGGTAAATTACTGTCTCTTCTTGGACTCCATGAAAACCAGTAGTACATTTTCATAGGACCCCTAACATAATCTCTTATGGTTACCAGGGAGATTTGTCTTGGGGAATTTTCTATAGAGAAAATAAGAACAGCTTTTAAAGAAAACTCAGCCCTGCAGTAAATTGCTCCGGCATGAATGTGAATTTCAATACCAGTAATTGTCAGCTGCTCCATTGTTTGCCAGCACTTTAACAGAAGTTATAGAAAAGGTTTGTATTCAGATTGGCATTGCATTGGTACCTGCTGGGCATTTCAAGCAGGAAAACTCAAGGTGCCTTTCCACAGGCCTACCTGGCACACGTGAGCACAATGGGGGCTCACAGACACCCCACCAAGAGGCACTGGCTGTAGTCTTATGAGTGTGTTCACACTAAATGCACAACCACTCGCTAGAGCCCTGCTACGCCGGAGGTGTGAGATATAGCCAAAACCACAGGGAACTGGAAATAGCCAAAGCCATAACCAAACCCACAGACTAATGAGTCTGCTTTGCTGAAGGGCTGTAATGCCCATCCCTATTTGGCATATTTATTATTTCCATCGCACCCAACATCTTCTTTGGCAACGGGGCCAGGTTGTCCAGAGAAGCTGTGGCTGCCCCATCCTTGGAAGGGTTCAAGGCCAGGTTGGACAGGGCTTGGAGCATCCTGATCTAGTGGAAGGTATCCTTGCCTATGGCAGTGGGGTGGAATGAGATGAGTTTTAAGGGGCTGTTTATATACAGCTAATGAAAGCTGCTGCAACCCTCTCTGCCAGTCACCTTCTGCCCCTAGCCGTAAGTCACAAAGTCACTGCTGGCAAAGTTCCCTGTGCTGTGAGTCTGAGCAGGAGCAGGGAGCAACAGCCTGATTCCATAGGAGAAGGGTGAGGGAGCAGCAATTTACTCAATGCCCGTGAATTTCCTCCCTCAACGTTTATAAATGCATGAGCAAACCCACACCCATTCCTGTTCTCTAACATCATTCGCAGCATTAGGAGGGAGTAGCAAACATGCCTTTGACTCAAACTTCAGTCTTCCATGGGGAGGCTACAGACCTTGCCAGGGCATGGGAAACGAGCTGAGCCTGAAGCCCCCCCAGTCAGGGCAGGTCAGAGGATTCCCGTTTTCACCTGCAGCTCCCACAAACCAGAGCCACAGCACAGGAACTGCCTCTCCCAGCCTCCACTGAAAAGCATCAGTGTTCGCTTTCCTTTTATTTTCTTTTTGCTTTTAAGTTATTTTTCTGGCTTTGCTTGCCCTCCACCAGCCTACCTTTCAGGACACAGAGAGGCTGTGTGACCTTTATCAGGCCACCACAGGCTCAGGAACAGTCTGTAGTGCAGATGGCAGTATTCCAAAGAAGCTGGAGCCTGCAGGAGCAGGTAGTTAAAGGAGGTGAGCCCAAGACTCAGTTCCCCAGCACCAGGCCAGTCCCAAGCTGTGTTCTCAGGCAGGGATGGTACTATAAGGACCAGGCACCAGAGGAGGGACAATTCCCAGTTCCCTTCTTTCCCAAAAGGCATTACTTGTACCTGGAGGTGTAAAACCACAGGCTGCAACAGGGATGTGACTTCGCATGAGCTGAACTGCAGGCACTGGCCAGATTTAAAATTATGTAAATTCTAAAACCCTTCACACCTTACTGTGGGCTGTCAAATATTTACTGGCATTTCAGTGTTTTTAAAAGCTGAGTCAGTACGGTTGTGAACCCTCCTGCCTCCTGTGAATAATCTCTTACTAAGGAATTTGTAAGCAAAAAAAGCTACATGAAGAAAGCTAAAAAACCACACCTCATCCCCAGTTATCCCAAACTCTGCAGCCATGTGAATATGATAAGGTCGTGGATTAAGGGCAGCAAACACCAAGGAGTTCACCTCATTCCAAGGTGTGACAGCTGTGCCATTGGCTTCTTCTCAAGCGTGTCTCACAACAGATGGCAAGCAAAAGGAACAGGAGCAAGGTGTGCCTGGCAGACACAGCCTGTCCCACCTCAGCCTTTCCCAGACTTAGTACTTGGGGATTTCCTGAGCTGGAAGCTGTCTCTGAACCTGGTGCAGAGCAGCCACCAATGGTTTTAGGCCATGTTGGATGCATAAAATAGTGAAGAAAATGCAAAGCTCAATATGCCATGGGGCCTGCAGATGCAAGCACGGAAACCAGGTGGAAGTATTGTGGTTTATTGCCATGGCATTGGGGGAGGATGTGGAGTAATGCATAGGTCACATGGCCTCGTTCTTCTACCAATACCTAGAAATGTTTTGCACAAACCAAGTGCACCTCCTACCAATTAATTTTCTGTACAGTGCACCCACAAGGAACGGAAGATTTGACTACAGTCCCACCCACAGCACTTTGCACAATAATGGTTAATAAGGTATAAAAAGTACCCCAGTCTTTCACCTAACTGGGGGATGAGATTTCAACATGAAATTGCAGGGACAGATTGATGGGTTTGTCCTCCTCACCATCCCAAAAAGGGACACCTTTTGGTACACCTTGTATCCTCGGCTATGCTGGGTGTTATTCTGGGATGTTAAACTTGTGATTGCAATAGTATTGTCAGTGCTATATGTAGCTACTCTGCAGTTAATTCACCATCACTGTCACTCCAAAAGAACCTTATATGCTGCATTCAATAACTCAAGCTATTTGTGATTCCCACTGGCTCTTTTCAATGCAACTAGACCTATAGTTCATCGACTATTCGTACATCTGTGGCTGGACCTCTAGTAAGGCTTTTGCAACAGGTCATTACTTTGTTTAATAATTTTCTTAAAAGCTTCTGTTTCTGGCTTTGCTGAAATGCCAAATCCTGGTATGCAGGGGTTTTCCAAGTAGGAGTTGGGATCAACCTTTGTGCAGCACAAAGAGCAGAGAAAGGCCTGAACATCTGCCTGACCGACCCCAGTGGAACTGCATGTGTCCTCCCAGGGCTCCTCTGCTTGGAGGCCTCAGAAGCCAGCACAAGCTGGATCTGCCCAGAAGCCACATCCCAACACTGGCATGCAAGGATGCTGAGGGATTCTGTGTCTGCAGGAGGCACCACAGTCAGGAGAGAACTGCTGCGGCAAATACGTTTGTATGAGAACCACCTGCTCTGAGAAAGGCAAAGACCCAACTACCTCCAGCAAGCCATCCTTCCAGCCTTCCCCAGTGGCTTCTCAGGGCTTCCTGGATCCCTGATCAGGGCCCTGATGCTCTGCGTCAGACACATTGCCACATCCTAGGGACCCAGCATTGATGTGCAGCAGGTCTCACCCAGCACCCACTGTGGAATAAGCTCTGCTCTGGTCTTTAGAAAAGTTTACAAAACAGATGCTTTCCACGTGATAGATGATTGGCAGCTGACCTTTTCCGTCAATAATTCATGTGGAAAGAGCAGACTGCTCAGTGCAGTGTGGCAGAGAGGTTCAATGACAAACCTCCGTGTACATGGATGACCATGGGAACAGGCAGCAGGTGACACCACAAAGTGAGGCTCTGAACAGAGCACACTGGGGTAGTGCTCAGAATGGAAGGTTGCAGAAAAACCTGAATTTACGTCTGAAATGGAACATGTGCACCAACAGTGACTGCTCTGCCTCAGCCCACCCGCAGTGCCCTTGGCCCAGCAGCTGCCTGCAAACATCTGCCTGCTGCTCTGAGCCACGAGCCCAGTGCCTGGCCTGGGGCATTCCGGCGTCCAGCTGCATGGGTTTCTCAGGTCCTGCTTCTCCTTCCTCATTGTCCATCCTTCCCCAAAGTACCAGGGGAGTGGTGCTGAGGGAAACATTTTCCAGGCCTCCTGTCAACTCTTCAAGGGTCCTTTGGGGCTTTTGCACAGGAAAGCGCTGCAGAGAAAGAGAAAAAGAGAAAAATGGGATTCTTTCAGCTGACAGAAGGAAAAGCATCTTATTGTCACAGCATGAAAATTAGTGCAGAGCTATTATTTAACATTCCCAAATCATCCAGCTTCCATGTCTTTTAATGCTACTGAAAATATGTGCCTGATCAAATTGTTCCTTTTCCAGCCAGCACCCAGGAGCACAGGGGAAGCCCTGCAATGGTTTCTAGCAGCTGCTGAGAGGTAATGCCTTTCCACTCTATTTTCCAAGATTACCTTCTCCTTCCCAACACACCTATCTGCATCCAGCACTGACCTAGAGAGGTGCATGGATGAGCACACTTGCTGTGGAGTGTGAAGCCCGTGGGAGCAGGAGCCCATCTGATCCCAGCTGCTGCATTACACAACTGCTGCTTCTGAGCATAGTCCAGGCTTCACTTCCCTTGTGGCTGGGGCTACTCCCACAAGCCCAAGGAAAACAGGAGCAGAGGCTTGGAAGTTTCTGTGGTTCCTTTTGAAGGTCCATCCTGAATATAAGTGATCTCCTTCCCAGAAATATACTCAACACCTTATGCAGATTCATTCAAATTAATGCCATATTGAGGACATGACCCTGTGTAAAGCAGGAATCACCCCCCATCTCTGACCACCAGGGAGGATTTACAAAAGGAATAAAGAAAAAAATTCCCAGCAGCTTTGTGAGCAGTGTTTGATGTTGGGTTGTATAATTCACAGACCAGACTGAGCTGTGCATATGGGAATATGAAAGAAGGGTTTGATTAACAGCTTGGTGAAGCTCAGATCCAACTGCACAGCCAACTGAGAGGTTAATTATCTGGATGAGAGTAATGCTGATCCCTTAATACTAGGGACTATTTCTATATGGGCACGTGGGCATGTTTGACAGTTCAAAATCAGGGCTGTTTTGGCAAAGGGTGAGGGGTGGAGGAAACCCGGGGGCATCCACAGGCGACCGGAAGGCATCAGAAACACCGCAGGAGCTGCAGTTCTGGTCCCTCTCCAGCTTGCACAATGTTTTCCACTTTGGTTCCCAGGGATTATGTGTTATTTGGGTGTTGCAATGTCTGGGGCTGCTCCGGTGTGAGCTGCCTTTTGGGGAACGTTGGGAAGAGACACAGCCATCTCCCCTGGCTCTGGAGAGCACGAGGCAGGGCTCCGTGTCCAGTGTTCACTGCATCATGAGACCAAAACTTCAGACCTCCTGAGACAAGCTGCTGACAGAAGCAGCAGGGCCAGGCTCAGGCACACACCTTCAAGCAGGGGAAGGGATGTTCACCCACTCCCAGGTTGTGGTTGTTGGCAGCACAGAGCTCAGCCAAACTTGCAGGAGAGGCACATGCAGGGATGTCAAACAGCTGATTGCTGTCTCTACATGCAGATGTGTTTGGGAACCCATCTCTGAGGTGATGAAGAAGAGCAAACGGCAAACCTTCAGAGGAAACACCTCCCCTGCCATCACTGACCAAGTAGGAGATGCCACAAGCCAGCACCAGCCTTCAGTCATCAGGGAAAAGCTGGAGGAATTACAGGAGAGGAAGAAGAAAAAGCTGGACAAGTTACCTGCCCAAACAAAAGTGCTTGTCAAGTGCTTAAACAAACTAAAGCAACACCATTTTGACAACAAGAAAAGCACAAGCCCTTCTGCATGCTACACAAATATCATTCCCTTCACCCACAGGTGGTGAGTTTGGATGAAGCAAGATTAGGTGAAATCCCCAAAGTCACAAGATGCTGAACTCACCTGTTTGCTTTCCTGCACACCAGCATGATCTGCTGAGTGGCATCCCTGCCCATGGCAGGGGGTTGGAACTAGGTGGTCTTTAGGATCCCTTCGAACCCAAACCATTCCATGAATCTATGAGCACCTGCATTGATGAGGGTGAACAATTTGAGTCTGAACAGCACGAGACACAGGAGGCAGGATTTCCTTTCAAAAGGAAATGGGAGATAATTATTAATTTCCTGGAGAATAAACCACCTGAAGAGCAAAACTCTAGGGCACCCAAGGATTTCCAGCATTTTTGAAAGCAGCAGCACTGGAACATCCCTGGAACTGGAACACAATCCAAAATGTACTCCCAGACAGAGTTACCGAATCGCTCCAGTGAACAGTTTACTGTTTACTGCAGGTTTTTTGAGCTTTTGACATGAATCATCTGGCAGAACTGATGTCAAATAAGTGAACCAATGAATGAAAATATGTGAGTGTTGTTAGTAAAAATTAAAGAACAAAGAGACCAGTCTGCTTTCACCCACTTCAGGGAGCTGACAGAGTTTTTAAAGAGCTTGAAATAGACATCTCTCCTTTTCTGCCCAGGGTCATGCCACTTGCTTTTGGGGGCATCAGAAGCAGCATATCCCAAGGCTTGTTCTGTAGCCAGCAAAAGAGAGTACACCCAGGAATCTCCACTGATTATAAAGAACAGATAGGAGCAAATTTAGCATCTAAAATTAACTAGGATTATGGATACTCTTCAAATTTGAAGTTTAAGTTACATTTTGTGTGCCTGGATTTAGATGTTCTGATTTGGCAGAAAGACTTAGCTCCATACAATTCATTATATACGAGCCTGGGAAGACACCTGATACGTGCTGTGTGTACAGATGCATTTTTGCCCCCTTCCCTGGGGGCATGGTCCCAAGCTCTCTGTCTGGACACTTAGAAGCAAAGTTTTGAGCCAGGAGGAAAGGGAAAAAAAAACCCAAACCCCACTAAGCAGCTTAAAGACAGCCTGTGTGCTGCCTGGAATGCCAAACTCAGGAGCTGCAATCTGCTGTGGCAAGTGATGCCATGGTGAACCTCAGGCAGAGGAGAGGACCTGTCCCAGCCCCACTGCCTGCACAGAGTTAACAGGATTATCCTAATTCACCTTTTGGCACTTCCCAGGCAATTCTCCACAGTCTCCAGGTGCTGCTTCAGCAAAGAGAGGGAGACACACACCTAGGGCCCCATTGGGATGTGTCCTTCCCAAGTCACATATGCTCCTTCTGGGCTGAGGTCACACTTGTCATGGGGACACATCTTCCTCTATTCTGGTCTTCTGTGCTACTGTTTCCCAGTTATTCACAAAGAAAATAGAGGGAGAAAGCATTTAATGAAATAAAAATATGATTGAAGAAGACATTTTTGAAGAAATTATACATTTTAGCACTTGTATAAAAATAACAGCTCAGACTCCCTGTGCATGCAGCAATGAAATATGCTGCAGAGGTACTTCCCATGTTTGTCCTGGGTCTAGTAGGGATAAAGTTAGCTTTCCTATTATTAGCTGGTACAGGGCTGTGCTTCGGATTTGGGATGAGGGTAATGCTGAGCAGCCAGGCACACTGCTGCTGGACATCACTTCCCCCTCTCTTCCCCTTTTCTCAGAGGAGCAGGATGCAGCATGCTTGGGGACACCACTAGTCAACAGCTCCTTAAGTGACTGTGGACACTTTGCTGGGGCAATTCAACACATTGTCCACTTTCTGTGATCTACTGCATTTCTCAGCTGCTTCCACCACAACTCCCCCAAATCAAGCACATTTCAGGGCCAGCGGATGTCTTCAGGGGGAAGTCTCCACAGAATCAAATTGGCTGCTTCAGAGCTGAGGATGGTTGTGGATTTTAGAGTTTCAAAGCTGCAGAAGGGACCTGTGGATTGGTAAGGCACTCAATACAGAGCCTTCATTCTGCCTCAGTTCACCAAACTCCCATGGTCTCTGCACTTTTGGTCCATATTTATATAAATGCCACCAGCTTGGGTGTGATGCTGGACCAGTTGGCAGCACAGAGCTGAGCTGTGTCTGTCTGCACAGGGTGTTAAATCAGAGTCATAGAATGGTTTGCATTGGAAGGGACCACCAAGCTCATCTCATTCTGTCACCCCTGCCATGGGCAGGGACACCTTCCACTAGACCACGTTGCTCCAAGCCCCATCCATCATGTTTGTACCATGGGAACAGACATCCCACATGACATGCTGCCCATAGGTGAAGTCACACACACACGTGTTCAGCCTCAGCACCCATCAGACCTTTGAGACTGTCCTAACTGCAGGCAGAGTGGGAGCAGCTATGCCTGAAAATTCACAAGGAAAGTAATTTTAGACATAAAGCAGCAAATGCTGATCCTTGTCACCTCGAGCCACAGTAGCCTGGAATAACACCCTGTCAAGCTGAAAGCCACAGATGAGTCAGCTGTTCAGCAGAGGCACTCGCCACCTCGCCAGCAGCCAGACCCTGTGCTCTACCACCTCTGGGGCCAGAGCAAGAGACAGACACCCCTGAGACACCTCCAGTAACGAAAGACTGATCTCATTGCATGAGGAGGCTGATCTCAATCTGTGGAAAAAATCCACCTTAACATGGATCTTCCACCTTGCTGAGAGTCTGCCACTGAACAAAGCTATTAGCACTGGTGGGGCCAGGCACTGTTGGGAAGTCCCCAGCAGGTCAGCAGTGACAGAGAGCAGCAGTCACACTGAAAAAGGTCAGGATTGACACTGAGCTCACAATCCTTTGCCAGATTGTAGCTTGACATGATTCAATAGCACACAACAGACACAAAGCCCTGGGAACTGGATACTGCTGGTGGGAAGCCTGGCGGCACTTGGAGAGGGGTTTTGCAGAGGCAAAGATGTTGCATCATTTCCATCATCAGCTTTTGCAAAACACTCAGACTTAAAAAATTCAAAATCCAAGAATTCTCTGAGGCTTTGATGCAGTTAGTTTCCCCCAGTCTGAAACTCTCTTGTGCCAACCCTTTCACTAAGGCTTCGTTTCTGAAACACAGAAAGTGTACAGACAGAGACCACCAACACCTGGAAGAGTTTCAGCAACACATTAACAACTTAAATTGGGTAATAAATACAAGAAGGTAATGTCTGGCCTTATCTGTACAGAAATGCCCTCATTTCATCCTTAAACAAGTCAAGAACACATTAGAGAGAAACAAGAGGCCTGATTAAGTGTTCTCCTGTAATGCTCCTATATCGTGTTTGCTTAGACTGCTGGATTAACAAAGGAACAGGATTTTATTACATGCATGAGAAAATTAATACAAAATTAAATGAATACCATTATTTGTATTACTGAAACAGATCAAAATACAGAGAGAACAGCATTTTTAAGTGGTAAGAGAGCAATGTAGTCCTTTTTGGACTACAGAAGTTTATATGAGAATCACAGGATCATTTGTGTTGGAAAAGACCTTTAAGATCATCACGTCCAACTGTAAAACCAGCAGTGAATTTAAAAAGAAATAATTCAAGCTCTCCTTTACATGAAATTTACAGTTTTCTGCACTCAGAACAGCTCTGGGAAGAAACAAAGGATTCCTTCCTGCCCACAGCTTATGGCAACTGAAACATCCAAGCTTGCGGAGATTTTCCTGGGACTCCAAAACATTATACAAACCAAAAAAAATAAGCTAGTTTGGTTCTGCACAGCTATAAACTACCCCCAGCTTTATACAAAGGCATTTAGATAAGGCACATTCCTAATGAAAAGGGGGGGGGGAAATCTAATTGGATGATGTGGCATTACAGCATTATTACAACATTATTCCAAGCAGTGATGCAAAGCTACACAAAGATAAAGCAGCTGTCAGATAATCTCCATGATTAATACCCAAGAGCCTTTGCATTCAGCCCTATTGCTCTTATGAGATCTGAAACTACAAAGCAAAAGCCACAAACCAAAAAGGCAGGACCCTTCCAGAGGGCAAGCAATGTAGTTCTGTCCTCCTCCCACCCCTGCCGAGAGGAAAAGAAACCAGGGTTTTGCTCCAGTTACCTTGAAAACAGAAACGCTGTGACACTACAGACATTTACTTCTAAAATCCACTTAATATGTGTTTGCTTTGACTCCTGAAGGATTAAGCAAATTATACACTGGACTTTGGGCTTCCAAAGCTGTGCAGCTTCATCCACAGGTGTTAAATTAGATCAATTGGGTGGCAGAAGCTCAGCTTATGGTGGAAGTGGCTCCTCACCATCTCCTTGTCCAAAATAATGCTCCAGGGCTGAGACCAAAGCTCCACAGGGAGCCTAGAGCCAGCATCAGGAGCAGTTCTGCCAGCCACCAGCCATGTCCCTCAGTGACAGCCACATTCTGGAATACATGGCATGGATGTCCTGATTTGGCTGCTGTGGATGGGACAGGCAGCACCTGCACAGTGGTACCAGGCTCGGTTGGACGCACAGGAGCTGCATGTGAGCAGTGACTTGGGGAAGCTCAAAGAGAGCTCACTGCACATGTCGGAGGAGCCCATGAGGGACCAGGAATGGGTTTCTCCAGTGGATTTACAGGGATGGGCTGTAACACAGAAAAGCCCTCAGAGGGTTATGGGAGCTTTGCTATAGAAGTTTCAGCACTCAGTGTTTCAGGCTTAATTTTTCCCTCAGTGTTCTCCTTTCAGTACACAGTGCATTAATTCATGGAAAAATTAAATCAGTTTCAATTAAAAATCAATTTTCACACGAAGTAGCTTTCTGATTTCCAAGAGGTTTTCAGGAGAACTGTGGCCACCTTGAATTCCCACTGCTGGAGATCAACCCCTGCAGAGAGCCCGTTGCAATTTCCCAGCACCAGTGTGGGTTTAGCACATTCCCATAGCTGCTCCCATCGTGTGCTGATCATCACATCACACAGCACCAGCCCCAGGACCTGGTGCAGCGCGTTTCCAGCAGTGCTGCCTGTCGCTGCCATGCTGAACAACATCTGCTGTAAATAAGCATGTTTCATCAATAATACACACAGAATGCATTCGGTGTGGGCTGTAACACAGATGTATGGATCGAGCCATTCAATAATTTCCATAAAGAACAAACGCCGTCAACTCACACTGAAGCAATAATCAGGCATTCAGTGAGAGCCACCATAAATAGTGCTGTTACTCTGGAACATTTTCATTCTTTTCCTCCTTTTAATTTCATGGTTGCCCTTGTTTTCTGCCATTTATTAGTGTTTTTCACTTTATGATTCCCTGTGCTTTCCATAGAAAGAATGCTTGATCACTTCTTCTAAAAGCTGCCGATAAGAAAATTAAATCCCTTTGGCATCACTGCACAGGGTAGTTGCATAACAAGCTGAGTATATATAGAAATTGCATTCCAAGTGTTTACATAAGAGCTCAGAATAACACAGATGTAAAAAAAAATCCAACTCAATTTACGAAGCAGCCCTGCAGTGCTTTTGTGTCTGATAACTTGGAGCGAGTGAATCAGCTTACCAGTGGCACATAGGGAATATTAGTCTTGTGCTATTTACATAACTGGAAAAGAAAGATTAAAATGGGGCAGACAAGTGTGTGTGAAAGGGTGATTTGCTTATCTTGGAGAAGATACTCTGTCTGGCCAGAAAGAATGGCACAGAAGCTGATTCTTTCAAATACTCCAAGCTGTCCAAAATCTCTTTCATGCAAATTTATGCCCATTCTGGGATCAGACCTCTACAGACAAGCTCTGCACAATTTTCTCAATGGCCTTAGTCTGAAACTTGCAATATAGAAAAAGAAAACCCAAGTTTGTTTCATGAACCTCAGAGTAACTCTGATCCCAGAATCAACTGGAAGGGCACAAACCAGGCTAACCATAATGTAAAGCTTCTTTACCTTGCTGTTGTAAACACCTGGAGGAGGGCACAGTATAAAGGCCACCCAAAATGATGAGCTGGGAGATTGTTTGGGATAAAATTCAGTTGATTCAAATCCATCCCATAGATCTGCAATCTGAGGCAGTTACATTTGTACACAGGTACAAACTGGAAGCACTGCTGGAAAGGTCGGCAGCATTGAAACCCAAACCCTGTAATGTCACTGAATATGTCTATTCAGTTCCTTGAAGAGAATCATGGAATTGTGTAATTTAGAAAAGTCCTCTAAGATCACCAAGTCCAACATTAACCCAGCACTGCAAATCCCCCCACTGACCCGTGTCTCCAAGAGCCACATCAAGATAAACTCAAATGGGAGTTTTCCTACTGAAATTCTTCCCAATTTTTGTTTTAATGCCAACTGAGCAACTCAGACTCCAAAAGCTGACCAAGAAGCATCCCCCATTAGAGAAGCAGAGCTGTGTAATGCCAGGAGAGGGAAAAGGGGTT
>NW_008658956.1:35279-42078 GCF_000695815.1 Acanthisitta chloris
TGGCTTTTGCTGAATGTTATACTTGTGCTGAAATGAGAGGCAGCAGGGATGGACAATGCTACTGTGCTTCTGTATGGACCAGAGCCCACAGCATGACAGAGAAGTTTTCTAGTCCCAACATCTCCTCTCAAGCTCTAAACACTGAGGAGCATAATCATACATCTCCAAAACTTTCCTATAATCCAAAACAAAGTTATTACATCTACTTCAATTTTCCATGTTGATTGCCATTTTTCCATACTAAATAAATAAATAAATATGCAATTCTTTGTTATTTCCTCCTAAGGAAAAATCACTAAATGGGGAGGGGAGAGACAGAACAGTGCAGACAGTGAGCAAAGCATTACTCACCCCCCATGACTGCAAACCAGCTTTTCCATCCTCCAACCTAGAGCAAGCACAGTCAGATCACTGCACAGCTCAGCTCCTTCATCTCTTGGTGCACGTTTCCTGGTACACGTTTCCTTGCCCTGCCTTCCTTGGAGGTCCTGTGGAAGGTATTCCACAGGCACCGTGTCCTGCTTGGCCTCCCAGCAAGAGCAATGTCTGTAGGAGTTTACAAAATACAAGCATGATTGCTTTTCTAGTAGCAAAATATTATAAAACAAATAGCCAAAGTTTTGGAAATAACCAGGATAACCAAACTCATTAAAGGTAAGTAGTCACAACAACATGCTAAAAAGAATGCTAATAGCCTTGGCAGAGGAAAAGGGGCAGCAGTGGGGCAAGGTGTGTGTTTGGGGGTTTTGTTTGGGTCCCTCAGGTGTGCTGGTTTTTTATCTGATTGGGGTTTAAATGAGGGGTGGCTGCTGGCTGGGAGCTGTTACACAGCATTTATTTAAAGCAGCAGCCAGACTCTGTGTGCTATGGTGGGCCTGGGACACGGAGCATACCAGGCACCCAGCACATTATTCTAACCAAATGTGAAATCATCTTATAAATAAAAAGTCTCCTCTCAAAAACCTTTAGACTTTCAATAGGAGCTCAACCTAAGCATCCTGTGCTCTTCTGGCAGAGCAGCACTCACTAGTGTCACCTGGGCTGGGAGGGTTTGGGTGTTGCTTTTAACTAAGCTGCATCTTGAGTGCATTATGTTAATGTCACCCAAACCTCCACCCCACCCCAAACACTTCTTTCCTTCTTCTGATCTCCCTCTGCAGCAACCGGATCCAAAACACAGTCTAAAATAGAATTTAATTGATTTCCTTCTGGACAGTTTTGGAACAAATGGGCCCATGGAGATCAGTTCAGCCTTCTATTACTGAACATGCATTAAACATTAGAACTACTATACTCTTCCTAGTAGGGACATGAAAAATGCACATAACATTTCCAATTTGAATTCCATAATTATCCATAAAGCTCTCAAAGGATTTTATTTTTTCAGATGTCACCATGTCATTTTCTCAAGAAACTCCATAAGCCTCTCCCTCCTCCCTTTCTGGCATACTGCTTCTTACTGGCTACAAATTCTTCACAAAACAGACAAATTCCACCACTTCCAACTTCCCCCAAATGGGAAGAACAAAAACCATCCTGGGCAGAGCCAGCCTTACCTCAGCACTACATGGAGTTTCACAGAGAGAGCAGAGACATTTGCTACAGCCTCTAGCTCCAGATTCCATCCCACAGCTGCTGCCCTGGGTTCTTCTTTTCTCCATGAAAATCAGTGTTTTCCAACGTTATCCAAACGGATACATCTACCTCACAAAAGGCATTCTCTGAACCCACTTTGCAGAGTAAGTCTGGGAACTGCAACTATGCTGCACAAGTGTTATATTTTCTGTGTCACAACCAAGGGCAAAAAGAAATCCCTGGTCTACCTGTCTCTGGAAGATAATTTCTTGGGAATTCTATCCCAGCCGCAACCAGGACACTACTCCAGCCTATGCTACACAGAACTTGTCTATACAGATGTTATGTGTTCATCCAATTCACTCACATCCCCATGGAATAGCTCAGACTTTCCCCCCATTTCTATTCAATAGGTTATTTTCAGCAAAAAAAGGCTGAGCCCCTGCTCTTGCCCTGGAGAAGTGTAATTGCTGTATCCACTGGGGATTTGTCCACCCTTATGCCTGTGACTCCCACCAGACTGCTTAACCAGGACTGGGGCTGAGGATTCTCCGTGCCAATGCTACGTGGGTCTGGAGGAGCAGCACAGGAGCACACCTGATGGATGCTGTGCTATCATGGTGCCAGTGGATACAGAGCAGGATCTGGAGGTAAAGAGAGACCAGCTCCAAACCCAAATACCTTTTCTATTTAAGGCTACAGAAATACCAGCCTCCTGGTGTTTACAGCTTGGTAGTTTATATAGTTTTCATTCCAAAGTGCTGTAACCTCAGATGCTTTGGCCACATGCTCCATGTTAGCAAGGTGACTCTGCCTGCTGATTAGCATCAGTCTGTTTTATCATTATTTTACCAATAATCTTTAGGGGAGTTGATTCTAATAAGTACACTTCTGAACTCTTCTCTCATTGATATGAGAGGGAAGGGAGTTCATGATGGTGTTGCTCAAGGTTACGGTGCTGGTTCCCAGCTCTCTGATGTGGGCATAGGGAAGCACGGAAGAAAGCAGAGGCTGTAAGCACAACCCCTTGCCAGCAATAAACCATGGCCTGTTGTGGCATGTGCCCACCTGGCACATGTAGGGAGAAACACCTCAAATTGCCTCCTCGTCACCAAACCATGGCTCTGCAGCAACAGAACCCCTCAGCCTCAGCCCCTTGCCACTCACACACAAGGCTCAGCTTGGACTGAGGAAGAATATTTTCCATATGTGGTCCTTGGATTTATCTTGCTTCTGAGCTCTTGTAGCAGCAGATAAACTGTTCACTAATAGAACACAACTTCCAAGCACAGACAAGTGTTTATCTTCTCTCAAGTGCAGCATTTTATTGACTGATGGTATCTACAGAAGTGGAAAAAAGGCACAAACACTGTAAATCCCTCATGGAGAGGGATATTTTTGTAAAAGCAGGTAAAAAGGAAACTTCACAAATGATAGCATGCAGAACTGAGAGTCAAAAGATAAAAAATGTGCTCCCTGAAGACCAAAGGTGATCTTGGTAATTCCCAGACCCCAATAAGCAGCAACTGTTGCTCAGTTGGTGGGAGACAGGGATAGACAGTTTAAGTTGTGCCACACAACAAGCTCCAGAGTGTAAAATCTATTTACTCCTGACTTAATGATGGAGTCAGCCCTCTTTTAAACAAGCAATTCTATGAACAAGACTGGTTTTAAATATTTGTTCCAAAATTAATGCATCCTAAATCCCAACATATTTCCATTGCCCTCCCTGTGGATCCTTCTCTGCCAGGTAACAGTCAAGCTGATCACCTTCCCACTGCAGGAACTCACTGCTCAGTGCTCCCTCTTCCAACTGAAAATCCATTTTTTGCAAGATTTAAAGGCATTCCATACCCCTAAAGCCCCTAACCCATCAGGTTACCCCAGGGTTAAATCTCAGGATGGTGGGGGGCTATTTCTTCTGTACAATGTTCTCCCTCTCCTCTCCACTGTCAGAAGCCTTTCCAGCAGGAGTGTTTCTCTTTCACCCAGCCTGGTGATAAATCCAGGCAGGCCAGGCATGTACCAGGAGGGCACTGGCATTTCATAACTTAAACATAAGAACCTGCAGCTCTGCAGGAGTGAGGCAAACAGACACAAATCAAACAGGCAGAAATATCTCAACACCTATACCAGAGCATGGGTCCAGAGAGGGCAGAGGCTACCAGGAGTCAAACAGCAGGGCATAAAGTACTGAAAGGGCCCCAGACTGGTTTGAGTTGGAAAGATCTTAAAGCTCATTTAGTTCCAACCCCTGCAATGGGTAGAGACACCTTCCACTAGACCAGGTCACTCCAAGCCCCATCCAGCCTGGCCTTGAATAATTCCAGAAATGAGGTAGCCACAGCTGCTCTGGACAACCTGTGCCAGTGCCTCACCACCCTCACAGGGAAGAATTTCTTCTTTCTTCACTTCAGCAATGAAAAGTCTATATCCATTACCACTCCAGAAGTGAGAAAATCTTTCCCCTTCCATGTACTCAGGACCTCTCATTCCTATGTGCCACAGCCAGTGCTGCTGGTGGGGCACAGAGATGATGACACAGGCACAGCTACAGCCACGTGCCTGGGCACGTCCTGGCTTGGGGGATCTCCCTCACTCTGAGAGGGCTGGTCATGGATCTGTGAGCACAACGCCACTTCCCAGCATTGTGTCAGACCCACTAGGGCAAAACCCACAGCAAACCTCCCTGAAGCTTCAGGAGACTTAACAGGAAAAAGCCTAAAAAGGCAAATGCCAGGGCAGCAGGCAGCTGCATGTCTGTGGCACCATGAGTTCGGCATAGCAGCCCACATGGTTCACATTCTTCCACCACCTTGGATATAATCAAACCTTGAGAGATGTACTAGCCAGCTGTAACCAAGCTGCTTGTCAAAACACAGGTTTTTGCCTCGGGAACATCTGAAAGTGGATTCTAATAAACTTGGGAGAGTCAGATATGTGCACAGTCACCCCTGTGTGAGACAGAGATGCTCTGACCGAAGAAATGCTTCAACTACGGCAGCATTCACTGTTACAAAAGTCACACTAGCAGATAAATTTTGCTTTGTTTGTTATGGAATAAAAACTTTTTCCAAGGTAGGCTTTTAACAGGGAGAGGAGGGAGGGAAATGAGGTGGGAATACGGCTGTGATTCGAGAAATCCAGAAACCTTCATGTCTCATCAGTACTCCAAGCGGGGAATGTAGCATACTGGAGATGTAGCATTTAGGGTGTCAGTCCAGATCACTCCCCACAGGGATTTTGGGCTTGGAACAGGCAAAAAAATCCAAATTCTGTTCTTACAAATAACAACCCCACAATAATCAATCTGGCTTGAAAACCCAAACTTCTGTTTTTTTAGATTGGAGTAATGGCAGTTCTTCCCTGTGAAACACTGAGCCTTGTGCCCCTGCTGATAATCTAGTGGTCTAATTCAGGGAGAGAATGTCAGCAACTGACACAGTACACAGCAAAGCTGATGAAAAAAGTCATGGTTCCATCTTCAAAGAAGTAAGGAACTCCTGGGAAAACACAATGCTCCTAGAATTAAAAAAAACACCCCCACATAAAAATCACAAAAAACCTCTCAAAAATACACAAGAAAACCATCCTACCACCTCTGAAAACTCCATGAAAAATTGAGTTATAGGAAATAAAAAAATACGGGGCCAGATAGACGGAAACATCAAAAGGAAATCTGAAAAGCAATGGGGCTCAGAGCAGAGGCAGGGATTGAACAAGGAGGGAAAATAGAAATGAGATTTACAAGGCAGCAGAAACACTTGGAGATGGGAGGGCAGGGGAGGACAGGCACATGTTATCTAAGGGGCTCACGTGGGGCAGGTGAAGGCGAGACAGGAGGGGGGATGAGGGCCACCTGCCCACAGTGAGGAGAAAGTGAGGTGTGAGGACACTGACAGCCACTGCTGTCCCCACCAGTAACAGTTGTTTCTGGCCAGCCAAGTTCTCAGGATGAACAAACCCAGGACACACACAGGCAGGGAGGACTCACCCAACGGACCAGAGCCTTGCACAGACCTGGCTGCTCCCAGCAGTCCAGACAGGCACTGGCTCCCACAGATTTCCCAGGCAAAGAACAAGAGCTTCCCCATAACCCTGCCCTCCCCTGCATGCAGGTGTACCCTCACCATAGGTGTTAAGGGGAATCAACTCCATTACAGTGCTGTTTTCCACACAAAATCCATCTCAAGTCAGCAATAGCAAAACTCTCCAAATACATTTATTAATCACCAAAGAAAATACTGTACAGTGGCCCAAAAAAGGGCTGGAAAAAAGAAAGGTGTTAAGTCTGGCTTTCATCGATGTCATTGTCAGGATCCATGGCTGCAGCTTCGCTCTCCTGCTGCTGCTTCTTCCAGAGCTTTGCCATAGCCAGGAGTTTGAGGTTAGGCTGATTGGCAGTATCTTCTGGGAAAATATAATCATAGTATTCCTCCCAGCCAGCATCAGACTAGGGAAAAAAATAAAGCAAGTTTAATTTGCATGTTAATGTTGGCTATTAGGAGGTATTTCTAGTAAGAAAGAGAAGTGAAAAATAAGAGAAAATTAAAATCCATGTTGTTAGCCCATCCCCAGCAGCTGATTCCATAAACCCACAAGGACTCACAGCCACTACTGGCATCATTTTTCCTCTTACCCCATCCTCAGCCTGCAGTTTTCTCCTCTTCTTTATTTTCTCAGGCATAAGTTTATCTATCCTCTCTTTAGTGGCATCAGTTCCAAACTCATCCTCAAAGTTCCTCCAGGACTCCAGCAGCATGACCCTCTCCTCCTTCTCCTCGCAGCTCCGCATGGCCTTGTTGGCCTCTTCGTAAATCTGCCGACACCGCGGCAGCCTCTCCTCCCTCCCCGTGGAGAGCTCAAACTGAGCGAAGCTGATCCACACCTGTGAGCAAAGCAAAGCAAATCCCAGCTGAAACCTCTGCTCTGGAGCCTGAGAAGCTAAGGAAGAGTTCCAACAAAACCAAAACAGCCAAAAAAAGCCAATGTCAATGCAAGTCTAAAGCCCTTTTCCATAAGCAGATGCTTAGAAAATCCCTGTTGCTTCACATGTGTGAGGTTCACCTTGTTTTGGCAAGACAGAACATTCATGTAAGCCACATGTGGATAAATTCCCTGTGGCTGTTTCAGATCAGGAGGAATCTGTGTGAATTTAGTCAATGAGAGCACCAAACAACACCAGAAAAATTACTATTTTTTCCTTGCAATGATTTTTCAACTA
>NW_008658956.1:42101-50711 GCF_000695815.1 Acanthisitta chloris
AGCAGGAAGAGCTTGGAAAAGTTTCTTCCATCTGAAATATGCCTCTTTTTGTAAGGAATTGAGAAACTTTTTTGCCCTCTTCACGGCACAGGCACAGGACTGATCTTGGGTTGACCTGAACCAAAGCAGCCCAGGCTTTCCCTGCCCTGTGGGCCAGAGCCAGGACCAGACCTGTGTCCTGGGAGCCCACACACACCTTGACGTGCTGTGTCCGCTGAAGTATTCTTCCATCTGAAATATGCCTCTTTTTGTAAGGAATTGAGAAACTTTTTTGCCCTCTTCACGGCACAGGCACAGGACTGATCTTGGGTTGACCTGAACCAAAGCAGCCCAGGCTTTCCCTGCCCTGTGGGCCAGAGCCAGGACCAGACCTGTGTCCTGGGAGCCCACACACACCTTGACGTGCTGTGTCCGCTGAAGTAACCGCCGGTAAAGGTTCCTGGTTTTCTCATACTCCTCTTGCTCAATCTCAAAGTCAATGTAGGATTTCCAAAGAACCTGCAACAGAGAAGTTTCATTGAGTTCATTCAGAGTACACTGAGACAATGGGGAGAAAAAAAGAACATGCATAAATGTGAAATTTCCCTGAGAAAAGTTTCAGAGATCCGAGCACTAACTGATGGCACAGGCTGGAATTACACTGAGCAGTACCAAATCTTGTGCCCATAATCCACTTAGCTTTCCCCCTCATGTTTTATTATGGGTTTTATAGCCCTGCCAAGAAGCAGATGCTAAATGAACAACTGCCAAGCTGAGCCATGACAGTAAGTGGTTCTGGTTGAGCTGGTGGATTATTTACATGTTCATTAGCCACAGTGTGCCATAAACGCCTCAGAGCTGGGCCCAGAGCCCTCCCTGCTCACCTCCGGCATGTCCAGCCGGGGCTGGCCGATAGCCAGCTCGTAGATCGCCCGGGCACGGTCGATGTCCCCAAGGATGGTCTCCAGTTCAGCAAACTTAATCCAGGATGTGCAGTTTTCTGGGGTGAACTCCAGGAATTTTTCATACAGTTTTCGGCAACGGTCAAATTCTCGCAGTTGTAACTCCAATTCAATGTAGCCTTTAAACAGTTTGTTTTTCGGACATTTGCCTATGGATGTTCCCTGTTAAACATTAAAAAACAAGGCAAAAAAACCCTTAATGATCCTGCAGGGAAATAAAACCTACTCTATTCTCTAAACATTTCTTTACTCTCCAGTATTTGAACTACAACTCATTTTTTGCAGAGATTCTGGGTTTTTTCAGACTCTAGTCAGGAACAGTAGGAAATCCAAACAGTGTACGAGGAATTTGTGTGCATCCATAAACACCAACAAGGACTTGGGAAGCAGAAAATCTCCTCACTTGTTACGCTTTTACAGAATGTGGACTCCCCATGAAGTGAGAGCTGGAACTTACCCTGGCTCATCAGCTGAACACTTCATCCTGCACCAACAGCTGAAGGGAGCACAGTACCAGTCTGTACCAGTCTGCCAGGTAAGCAGTTCCCAAGCATCTTATGAAACAAATGATATCAAAATAAACTGTCTCCTGGCCCTGGACTGTTCCTCCTCACACAGAGAACAGTTCACCATCCCTGCCTGCTGACTGACAGCCATGGACAGGTGAAGAATCATGTCTTATAAAAGCATTTTCTTTCTGATATGCTTCAGTCCCTGAAGAAAAAACTCTGTCCTAACCCAAGCCATAAGATTGCTGTTGCCGATTCCTAGTTCGGAAATCTTTAAAAACAAAGAGTTAAGAATGGGAATACTTGAGACAGATTGTAGTGAGTTTCTCTCTGGAGTCACTTCTGCAGAAAAGTATTATTTATTAAGCAGCATTGCCTCTGCTCCCTCAAGCCAATATGAATAAAGTCACTTGAGATCAAATTCTCTTACTAACATGCTCCTGCACAATCTTCCTACACACTGACTATCTTAGCACTTAATAAAAATGGAGGAAACCACCAAGTATCAACTTGGTCACCATTATGGCCCTCGAGCTTGACAAATGCCATTGCTATTTCAAAATATGCTCAAGTCTTCCCCAGATGCCTCCTATCATTCTTTTGGTGAAAACCCCTTCAGTTTGCTCTTTAAAGTCAAACCACCAGACTGGCTGTCTCTCAAAATCTCTGATACTATCCCTGAGCTTAGTGAGAATATAAGGAAGTTTTTCAGTTCAAAAGGTCTTGCTGCCAAAACACATCCCACTGTCCCCTGACATGCTGACATTCCCCTCATGAACCTGCTCAGCAGCTCCTGACCTTGCCCAAAGTACCTATGATTAGCAACCTGGGAATCACACTCTGTTCTGCAGGTCTTAGTGTCCAAGAGTCAAATCTCCTATTTATCTGGAAAGCTATTTAAAATGCTACTGTTAGTACCAAGTATCATTTAATGAATCAGCAGCAGATAAAAACTTGTAAGGGCAGTAAGCTGACGTGGGTACTCTGCATTCAGAGGAGTGCTTTGTCATTTCTGCCCGTGGCTAATCCATCATAGCAAGCTATGCTTCTTTTTAAGTCACACATGACAGTAAGTGCTGGTCCCTGCAGATTTCTGCTTCTATTTAAGTGGATTAAACCAGCAATTTATAAAGGACAATTTAAAATCTTTTAATGTCACTCCTGTGTTAGTATTAGCTAGCAAAGTCAATTATGGCACCAACAAAAGCTTACCAAAGCCCTTCTGGCCAGGGGGAGGTTTTTCTGGCGTATTTCAAACTGTGCATACAGCAGCCACATCTTGGCAAATGTAAACTGAAAGAAAAAGAACAATTGTGATGCTTAGGCTAGAAACTCACTATGTAACACTGCATATATTCCTTAAAAAAACGCAAACACTACACAAGATGTCACTGCTACTGCAGTTAATCTCATTTGGTCTCAGTGTTTTCCTGCTAAATGGTTGAGAGTTCATCACCCAAAATAGCCTCTCTAGGACAGGGCAATATACTCTAACATGATTGAAAGCAAAAAATGCCAGGACAGAAGTCTTTTCAAAAAGAGAAAATGGTTTGTTAAGAGGGAATATGCTATTTCCTACCAAGATGCAACTCACAACCATGTTACCCCTTAGCTTGGAAAGCCCCTACCAATTTCAGAAGATGGACATTTTGAGAAACTGGAAGGCATACTTCAAGTTCTGAGCAAAGTCTTCATGAATGTGCTAGTGGCCATTTGGAGCTGCTTACACAACTGAACGTTGTGGGGGAAGAGAACTAGAGGATCATATCTTGGGAATTTTAACCCAAAATACAACCCAAACTGCTGAAGAAGCCATACCTTCTTGTGGGGAAGGAGCTCGATGCATGCCTGGTACACCTGTCTGGTTCGCTCCATGTCCTGCAAGAACAGTCAACATTAAATACCACGTTTTCTGCTAAGATCACACACTGTATTTTGAATCAAGCCATGAGTACAAAATGGCAGAATAGTGGGGTTTTTTAAGTCAAGCTAGTTAGACTCATGAATGCTTAAGATATAAATGTACTTATCTACTTAAGTGTGCACAACTCAAAGGTGGTAACTTCCGAGAATCAGCAAGACTCATTTCTTCAAAGCAAGGTTCAACACTAAGAAGTAGACAATAAAACCTCACGGACTGTCCCCATTCTCAGGAAAAATAAGTCTGTTTTCTTATAACTGACACAGAATAGGCATTCTGCGCTCACAGCAGCTCCCATGTTGCATGCCTGGCAACAGTAGGAATACTTGCACAGCCTCAAAGGCCATCATAGCAACAAAGTGGCTACTTCACAAATAGTTCTGTTAGATACAGAAGTATTTCACAAACTCAAGGAACAGCCTGGCATGGGCAGTTTGGCTGGAGCTAGAAATACCTACTTCTGCTTTTATTATCAGTGTGATTTTGGATGAATTGTGGTGAACTAAGTTTGGGGATTTTTTTCCCCCTATGCATAGGAGGGAAAAATGAAAAAGGAAAATACCATATAATTAAATAGTAAATCCTGTGGCCTGTTACACAAAACTTATAATACAGAGCACATTTAGTTCTCAGTTGTTTTATTAAAATATCTGTAGTTATACAATACAAGGAAAACACTTGTGAAAGAAAGAAAAATCCCTGAATTCTTACTACTTGCCTTTGCCTCCAACTCTTCATAGAGTGCATAGTTAATCCAGAGATAGATGTATCTCTTCCAGTGCCTTTTCTCCTGGATCGGGGGGACGTTGGCAATGGCTCTCTCGTACACCTCTCGCACAGTCTCAGCATCAGCGTCGCTCTCAACCAGCCTCAGGTAGTCAAACCACGCGTCGTAGTTATGTGGGTTTGCCTTCCAGAAACACAGGAGCAGGGAAACAGGAAAGAAACTTCAGTCACTACAAATGAGGGACTCTGGGTCTTTACTTACAGCTCTTAGTCAGAATTTCTCCTTTAAAATAGATCATTGGAATACTAATAGAAACTGTGGGTCTCAGGGATGCTTATGCTGGAGCCTTTGGGTTAAAGTGGGTTTGTTTTCATTCTGCTTTCAAGCATTCTTTAAGTGAAGGCAATCCAAGTGCAGTATGAGAAGGGATGAGGAAACGATGCAATATGCAGTGTTCAGGGAACTGCAGACAGGTGTGGCACACCTGTTTTTGCACAAAAAGGTGTTTACACACAGGTGAGGTGTCCTGCAATGGTCACACCACAACACAAGTGAAGTAGTAAGTTACAAGCATTATCCCCCAAAATTACTTCCAAGGGTATCAAGCTCTGAGCCCAATCAAAAATTTTGCTTGCACAATCCAGATTGGAAAGCAGAAACAAAAAAAAACCCAGCAGCGAATGCAAGTATCCTTTTTGCCCACATGGAGGAATTCTGACTCCAAAATAAACATTCTCTTGGTGTTTTCTTGGATTGACTATCAAGGGTAGTGTAAAACTCCTCAGCCTTCATATCACAAGATACTCCTGCAGCTTAAGCAGCAGCTGGAAGCACAATGAGCCTGGAGGGTACCTGCCATACATACCTTCACCTCCTCTTCATACTGGAATCTCCTCTTGCTGACAATGATGTCCTCGATTCCTCTCCTGTCTCCAAACTTCTTCTCAAAGATGGTGTAATTCTTGAAGAGATTCTGGGCATCCTGCTTTGGAATTCTATCCAAGGCATACTTGTAGATCACCCTTACTCTTTCAAACTGAAAATAATGAATGCCACTTGAGTAACATTACAAAGCAGTTTCTGTCCTCCATGACAATTTCTCAATGAGCTTTGGGTAATATTTGATAGAATACAGAATCATAGAATATCTCAGTGTGAGTGTTTTAGAACAGGACGAAGACAGATCTCCCTGAAGAATAAACCTTGAGAGGGAAAAATAAACTTCTAAATGCCAACTCCCATCTCTTATTCATATACAGGTTTAGAGTACTTAAATCATGTTTAAGAGGTTGTGGGTTTGGGTTCACAGAACTTTTTCAATCCCTTACTGGCTTGTGCACTTTACAGAGACAGTCTGGGAAAAACCTTCAGGCCAATTCAGTTTCTATCATGCAGGCCTACAACCTCTCAGAACCTCACAAATCTGAAGATGCATGTTTGATCTGATGATGCTGTTCTCAGGCTTGGCAGATTTAGTGACACCTTTCTAAGAACATGTATTCTTGATGTCACCAAAAAGCAACTAGCGCTAAGCAAAAAACTGCCTAACTCTGCCTACAGTGTATCACAAGGTACGGAAAACTCAAGGACTACTGCATGAATGTTAAATGGCCTCGAGTTTTGATATTCAAGAAGAAATCTTAGCATGAGTCTGATGTCTTATCAAGATCTTACTTCTTTCTGGTTCTCCTCAAATTTGGCGAAAGCCACGTACAAGTGCTCATCCATGTGTTCTTCTCCAAAGAACTCCACTGCCCTCTCATACACCTTCCTTGCATGAGCGAAGTAACTGTGCTTCTCCTCAAAGCGGGCATACTTGATCCAGTTCTTCACGTCAGGGTGAACAAGAACAAGTACAGCTGGGTTAAAGAAACAGTGGTGGCTCAGTGGGACACCTCAAACTCTGTGCTTCCCAGTGACTACAGGGCCATGGACTACATGAAACAACTCCCAAGAATGGCATATGCATGAAAATGCAACTGGGAAAATGACACTAGAAGTTCTAAGCATGCAAAGGCTTTGCACCTTACTGAGAACTTACAGGGATAAAAATCAGTTGGGGAGAAATTTGAGATCTGAAACAAATGATGACTGCAAAAAGCAGGTGCATGAGTGCAGTTAAAAACACACAGCTGTGGCAGGACCTGCAGCCACTTAACTGAATCTGGAGGCCTTCCCCAAACATGCTTTTAATGCATTTAACATTTTTAACACCCACTGATGGCTCTAGGTGTGGTGGCTTATTCCCAGCAAACCACAGTGAAAAGGTGCACAGGGACACTGCTGAAGAAGGAACATTTAAGATGGAAATAAAGAATGCAGGCCTGAGCCTGGGCAGGTGTCACAAGGCATTATAAAAGGATATATCTCTCGTAAATGCTCCGCGCCCGGTCCACCTCCTTGTATCTCAGCTCGAAGTTGATGTAAGAATGCCAAGCTTGCTCCTCTGGCTGCCACTCCATCCAACGCTCAAACACCTGGCGTGACCCAGCCACGTTCCCCAACATCTCTTCCATGTAAGTATACTTGTACCTTGGGGAAGAAGATCGAGTTTCTACAATCACATAGTGAACATATCAATCCAAGCAATTTTTGAGTGCTTCACAAAAGCACCACTAAGATTTCTTCACCTATTTCCTCCTGTACCCTACAAATGCCCAGAGATACTGTTGTGACTGGCAGCATGCAAGCACACAAACATCCTTCTCTCCCAGTGCTCTTGACTCTAAAAAGCACTAAACCTTTCCAAAACTTCAGCTGCCTTTTTTTTTTTTTTCAGACTAGCCTGAAGACTTGGAGAAACAGGACACAAGGCACTTTTGCATTACACCAGAACAGACAAACGGTATCTCTGGGGGGTGAGAGCAACACTCCATGCTCTGCCAACGTACCAGAACTGGTTCACCCTGGGCAGGGTGGTGATGGCCCTGTCCCAGATGTTTCGGGCGTGATTAACCTGGCGGTTCTTCATCTCCATTTCGGCATATTTGAGCCACAGAGTGACATTCCTGTAGTCCACGTCCAATGCACGCTCGTAAATGGAACGGGCTCTGGAAAACAGAGAACATTGTGAATATAATGTGCCTCCAAGATGTTTGTCAGTGTGTGTCGCAGAAGGTTTATAGGAGATGTCTGCAGCTGCATCATGGTTACCTCTGGATCTCCTTCAGGCTTTCCTCCCATTGCGCGTACTTTATCCAGTTACTGATAACAGTCCTGTTCTTCCTTATGTTATCTTCAAAAGTCTGAGGAGAGAGTTATTTCTGTAAGCAAGAAATCCTTCTGCAGACTCATCTTGTTATAAATGGCTCAAGGGATATTATTATTATTATTGGAATGAATTCCCAACGTCTTATACCTACACAGATGTAGAAACACTTTAACACTGCTTAGCAGAGGAGCTAGAAATGCAGACCATCCTATAGAAGAGGACTAAATTCAAGTTCCTGCAAACTGATAGATGAAATAGTAGACATATATAGTCCGCTATTATACAGTGGATAGTGAATAGCAATAATGGACAGCACTAAAATCTTAATTCTTATTTAGTGTCCTGCTTAATATTTCAATAGCAACAGTACCTAGACAGCTGCAATCCAATCACTGCAGACATGCATCAATGTACTCAGCTGCACCAGCAGGAGTTTACTCACTCTGACCTGTACATACCACTGCTCTCAAATTTCATTTAAAGCAAAGATGCCTTTTCTTACTCCCTGGATTTAATGTGCTGGCACCAGCCTGGCAGGAGTCCTGGGCACCACAGTAAGGAGGGAAGTGAACACCCATTGAGGGTGAAAGACACTGCTGTGCTATACCACGCACAGATGCTTCAGGGGAGGATAACCTGAGTTTATGCTCTCTGTACCTAAAAGCTTTCAGCCCTCAGCAATTAAAGTCCCCTTGCTTTGCTGATCCTGGATAGTGCTATCAAAGGAAAAAGCTGAACAAAACCACAGATAAGTTGGCACCAGCAAATCAATTCTTTTAAGCGAAAAGGAAAAAATTACACCTGAAGTCTCGCATGCCAAATGGTCAGGTTTCAGCCACCAAAGCTAACCACTGGTGTAGAAAGCTGTGTTTTAAGGCATGCTAAGGAACACTGCAAATACACAGAACAAAAATATCACTCGTAAACACAGCTTTGAACAGCTGAGGTGGAAAACACAGCGTAACTATAATGGTTTTTGGTGTTGTTTTTTTTCCCCCCGATGCTCTATTAGTAGAATTCTAGTGCTTTATATGAGCGTCAAGATTAGGTCCGTATTTCCTTTACCTTCCTCTTCCGGAGTTTATAGTCATTTAACTCTTCAACATCTGTGATCTTCTGCTGCGGAGGCGGCGGGAGAAGCTCAAGCTCTCTCTCTTTCGCCTCTCTCAGAAGCTGCTCCGCTGTGATCTGGACTTCGGCGGGGGCTTTATTCTTCACCTGCAACGCAAGAGGGGCTCGAGTCACTTTCTAACAGGAAACTTAGCAATCTCCGGGTCAATCAGTTTCCTCCGGCGCCCCGC
>NW_008658957.1:0-2378 GCF_000695815.1 Acanthisitta chloris
TGCCTTTTCCACCTAATGTAGCATAAGCAAGAGGCACGTGATACCTTTCTAAAGGCAGCTATGCTGATAATTACAAGTAAGCTCACATATAGAGAAAATCAAGAAAAGAAAAACAAAATCATAATTCAGACAAGAAAGGCAAGGAAGCATTAGAAGGCAAAGGTTCGTCAGAGATACTCAACAGGAAGTCTTGTTCTTTTCTGCACACACTGAAATTCATCCTTGGGTGCACCTGGAAGTCACTGAGGTCTCAAGCTGCAAGTGTGGCCCTAAAGCCTTGCTCTGGACTACGCAGCAGGGAGGTTCATTTCAAGAGCTATCACCTCTGGGCAAGTTCCTTTCTACTCTATGGCCTGCTTATCTTCCACAGACATGAAGTCATAATTTCAAACAGATTGTCATAGGCCTCTTTGTCAAGCTCAGACTTCTGAAAAATTACAACATATTATCTTTTTTTTTTGTTTCTGCTTCATATTCCTCACACACAAAATTCTGTCCTAGGTGGCTGAACTAACTATTTGCTGAAAAACAACACCCATCATTTCAAATTCAAAAGTACTGACTGTAACTGTGAAAATGAACCACAGCCTCCCAGAAAACAAAGGTATGAAAGAAAGTGCATTTACAATTCTGAAGAAACTCTACATTGTAAGGTTACAGGGAGACACAGAAGGATAAAGGCTGTTTCTCACAGAATTGATAAGCTGGCATATGGTTTTATATGCACAGTTATTGTGGAAATACATTATTGCTGGGGGATTGTTACTGCCTTTCAGGACAGGGAAACCAGAATCACAGAAAAAAATGGCATAGGCCTTGGCACCAGGCATGAAATCAAAATATTGCCCAGCCAAAACCACACTGACCAATTTTCCTGGTTCAAAGCTGGCCTCTCACTGTCCTCAGTCTGCATGCACCCTGGATGTATGACAACCTTTTGGCTTTATGTTTGCCACAGGAAAAAGAACATCTTAGGGAAACAAACCCAAAGCATCTGCTTTAGTGATATCCACCTTCAGGGTCTGGATGAGAACTGTCAGATATTTCTAAGATATCTTTAGGTGTTTGAAGGATTGTCAGGCACAATGAGGATCCTTGACAAAACAAAACCAAACAAAGCCAAGTAAAAACCTCCCAACCATTCAAATGAGGCAAGAATGGGAATCCACCAGAAGTCTGTGAATCATAGCTTCACACTTCAGGTTGTGTAACTGTAGTATGTGCAGAACAAAAGAAACAGGTTTGTGACAGGCTCACATAGGAGCTCACACCACAAGCCCCAGAGATAGTCATGTCTTTGACAGTAAAAAAAGTCAAGCAACTTGGAACAATAGCTGTGAGCCTAATCTAACAACTGGGACAAACTGAACATTTACATCTTCAGCCCTGTCTCTGGGCAGACGGAGCTCAGCTCCCTGTCCAAACAGCACACAACAGGAAAGTTAACTCTGCAGAAAAACACCACAGAAAGAAAAGTTGCACACAACTTCTCAGATCCAAGTATCACAGTGTTGCTCATCCCAATATTTTGAACAAATGTGAAATGTTATAAAGAACTTAAGCAATGAGCAGTTAAATTAAAGATCCAATCAGCAAAGTATTAGCTTAACGGCTCATCATTCCTCTTCACAGGGGCTCTTTGTAAGGTGTGTGTCTCTACCACTCATAATGCAAAAGAATGCAGAACTCTCAACTTGGCAATTTGAGTCTAAACCATGTGACATCAAAAAATAAA
The DNA here is from genome assembly GCF_000695815.1 of Acanthisitta chloris. Classification (NCBI taxonomy): domain Eukaryota; kingdom Metazoa; phylum Chordata; class Aves; order Passeriformes; family Acanthisittidae; genus Acanthisitta; species Acanthisitta chloris. The sequence goes on from NW_008658957.1 coordinate 1,736, forward strand.
ACACTTTAGACTCATTTTCAGAAAGCTAGACAGCAAACTTGAAAGGTACATATAGAAGAGCCAGGCAGTTGTAACCGATCTGATCTTCTACACACCACCAGAGACAAAGACCCATCTTCAGAACATTAAAAAGGTAAAGTAAGAAGTAAGCACCTGCAGAAAGGAAGAGATCATAACACACTCTTCTACATTATGCAACTTAAATCAGGCAATTAATTCAGCTGCTTGATGGGCAGTGAATACACAGTTTGCTCTTCCCAACCCCCTATATGACCTTTGTCTTAAGTACATACACTGGGACGTTAGATGATTATGACAACATGCAAACACATTGGAAGAGCCTTCCAGGGGTCCCCATAAAGAGAGAATACATGTCTTCTAGCCAAACATTTTAGGAAGAAAAACATTGCAATGCATGATACTATAGATGGAAATAAATGGGAAAAAGAGGAAAACATTCCTTTAAGTCCTTCAACACACCCTCATACACAACTCCCAGGACCAAAATTTCCAACCCTGCAAAGTATTCATCATTTTGTTTGAATTTATAAGCACTTGACACAGAAGACCCAGTTTCCCAGGCCGTTCCTCTTCACACAATGGACTTGACACACACATATTTATACATCTGTAGGAAGGCAAA
>NW_008658958.1:0-1202 GCF_000695815.1 Acanthisitta chloris
ATACCTACTTTACAACTTTCGAGTTGTAGAGTCTTTCTGTGAATCACTGCCAGAGTCCAGTGATGGGTACCAGAAGCTGGGGTTCCAGGGCTGGCTGATGGGCGGCGAGGGGTGTCCAGAGCTGGGTGACAGGAGCTAGGGTTTCCAGTGCTGGCTGATGGGAGGTGAGAGGTCTCTAGAGTTGGGTGACAGGAGCTGAGGGGTCCGCGGCTGGCGCTGGGTATCCGACGGCTGCTCCTGGTGACAGGTTCGTGGTCGATCTCCTGAGCCTGCAGCAGTTCTTGGGCCATCAGCCGTGCGAGAAGGATCATGATGATACCGAGAAGCCACCTGAAAGCAGGAATTGAACAGTTAAAGCTGAAAGCATAAAGAATAGCTTCACTAATAGCACTATTTCAGCTTAATTAGCAAAATAGCAAGGATTGCATAGTACAGACAAGAAGCTTCACTAATGGTATTGTTTTGGCTTAGTTGGCGAAACGATGCACCTTATCTGTAAGGCAGTAGAACTAGACTCAAACCTTGGCAGTAGGAGGAAAACTAAGACCGTGTAAGGTGTGGAATGAAGAAACAAAATGTTCAAGATAGAGGCAAGGTCAGCAAGGCATGCAAAACTGTACAAAGGGGTAAACGGTTGCATAATAAGGGTATCCAAAGGGTACTGAGGAAGAGGAGGCACTTCATCTTCACGACCACTGAACGACCACCAGGACCATGGGACTGATGCTAGGAGGGAGGAGACGGAGGAGGAGTATATGATAATGATTTCTGAGAACTAATTATAATGACCCATTCCTGGAAATAATGAATATATAGGAGCATCTAATGTATATAAACTGTGAAGTTTTTGTCCCTGGTTGCACAAGTTTGGTGGAGCGATCCCCCTTGTGCCCAGCGCTGAATAAACAAATACCTGCTACTCAGAGATACAAGTCTGTGAGTAGTTCTTTTTTCAGCCTTTTCTCAGCATCAGAAGAACTACAACTAGATGCAACTGGACTCAGGGCCTGGCAGCTGAAGAGCAAGACCAAAGAGCATGGACCAAACTCAAAGGTGAAAAGATCGATCTGATAAAGACCATCGGCCTTCCTCCCGACGACCCCCGGACAACCACCAGAGACCATGGGACTAATGCCAAGTGGGAGGAGATGAAGGAGGAGATTATGATAATGCTTTCCAAGAACTTATTGTAATAATGACCA
>NW_008658958.1:2572-4225 GCF_000695815.1 Acanthisitta chloris
TAGGACTCGTAGTAAAGTTAGGAAAGGACTCCAGGCAGAAACCTCTCATTTGATTGCACCCCTTAGGCAGGTAATTGGACCAACAGGGGACTCGATGAAAGTTAAAGTTCCCTTCTCGGCAAGTGATCTTACTAGCTGGAGGGAAGAGGTTAAGAATTTCAGGGTGGATCCCAGGAAAGCAGCCAAGAGATTTGAATGGATAGTTCGAAACCAAGACCCGGACTGCAATGGCATTGATTTAATGCTTACTGAATTAACTGAATCAGAAAAGGAGCTCGTGATTAAAACTGTTCGAACCCATGTACAGGGACAAATTGCTAGTGGAGCTTTACACAGGAATGTAGATCAGCACTTTCCCCTTGTAAACCCACATTGGAATCCGAATGATGCTGGAAATTATGCTATGTTAGCAAGGTACATGTTGCTAGTTCAATTTGAGTTAGAACATGCAATTCCTAGAGCTTTTAACTGGTCAGCCTTATATAATGGGAAGCAAGGAAAGAAGGAAACTCCTACAGAATTTTTAGACAGAATTAGGGATGCTATGAGAAAATATACCACCTTGGATCCCTCTTCTGACTCTGGAAATCAGCAGCTAGTGTCACTGATGATGGGTCAATCCAGCCCTGATATTAGGAAAAAGCTCCAAAGGCTTAAATAGCCTGCAAATTGGAACTTAAAGACACTGATGGGAGAAGCTTGGAGAGTATATAACAATAGAGAGGATAAAGAAGAGAAAAGGCTAGCTCAAGGAGTAGCAGCTTTAGAAAATTCTTAAGGGAAAAAGAGACAAAGTGATTGGGGAAGAGGAAGGGGCAATGCACCACGACTTAAATTAGGGCCAAGGCAGTGTGCCTATTGCAGACAAGAAGGACACTGGAAACAAGATTGCCCCTTGCGGACAAAAAGGAAGTGAATCAGGAACAATAGCAGCCATAGAAGAAGCCGAATGACAGGAACCAGCAGGTCGTGCCCTAGCAGATCCACTGGTTAAGATCAAGCTAGGGGAAAAGGAAATAGTTTTTAGTGGATACCAGAGCCACATTTTCCGTTGTAAACCAAGAATTAGTCCCCAAAAGTGATGAATTTGTAGAAGTAGTAGGTGCTACTGGCCGATCAGAAAAAGCTTTGTTTTTGAAACCACTCAGATTTGTAATAGGTAAGCAAATGGGAATCCATCAGTTTTTACACTTGCCCAATTCACCTAGACCATTATTGGGAAGAGATATATTAGAGAATTTGGGAGCTGTAATAGAATTCAAACAAGGAAAAATGGAGTTCAAAGTTAAAGAAGATCAGTTGATAGCGGCTCTTGAGTGTAGCAGCTATTGAAAATAAAAATGTATATAGCAACCAAAATTTGGAGCAGGTATTAGACCAGGTATATCCAGGAGTCTGGGCAACAGAAATTCCAGGAAAATCAAACTGAGCTGAACCCATAGAGATAAAACTGAGAAAAGGGGCTAAACCAGTACCTGAAAGACAATATCCTCTTAGATTGGAAGATTAAAAAGGAATTAAGCCAACAATAAGTAAGTTTTTACAATTAGGACTTTTGATAGAATGTGAATCTGAGTGTAACACCCCAATTCTACCAATAAAGAAACCTACTGGGTTTATGGGTGGTTATCAATTAGTTCAGGACTTGAGGGC
>NW_008658959.1:0-12250 GCF_000695815.1 Acanthisitta chloris
GGGGTGCTGAGAGGAGAGGCAGAGGAGAGTGAGGGGGGATGGAGGATGCTGAGGGAGAGGAGAGGGTGCTGAGGGAGTAAGCAGAGGATAATGAAGAGGGAGGCAGAGGGTAGTGAAGGATAATGAAGGGGAGGCAGAGGGTGCTGAGGAGGAGGCAGAGGGTAGTGAGAGGGAGATGGAGGATGCTGAGGGAAAGGAGAGACTGCTGAGGGATAATGAAGAGGCAGGCAGAGGGTAGTGGGAGGAAGCAGGGGAGTAATGAGGGGGGAGATGGTGTGCTGAGGGGGAAGGAGAGGGTGCTGAGGGGGTATCGGGGAGTACTGAGGGGTCGAGGCAGGGGATGCTGAAGGGGAAGGCAGAGAGGTTGAGGAGGTGCTGAGCGGGCAGACAGGGGGTGCTGAGCAGTTGGCGGGTTCTGCCCCGCGCTTGGATTTCCCCCTTCCCTGCTGGTCCCGGGGCAGGAAAAGCGGCGGCAGCGCCTGTTGCCCGCGTTGGGTTCGTCCTGCCTGTGCTCGGGGCACCCGCGGGACACAGCCTGTCCCTGCACCAGGGACCCAGGGAGGACAGGGAAGCACAGAGGGACACGAATCGAACCTACTTGGAGCAGGGACCCTTCTCCCGCCAGCTCTGTTTGCTGCTCTGAGGATGAGCGAGAACTCCCGGGGAAGCCCTTAAGGACTCGGGCAGAGCATGACAAGGCTGCAGTTGTCTCTCTAGGCTTTAAAATCAACCCAAGATTTTCACTGACAGGGGTTGTCGCTATCAGGTCTAATCGGCTGTTCACAAGCTTTTCTGTCTCTGGGTCTGGGTTTTTTTGCCGTTTCTCTAAGGAAAAGCGGCCCTTGGCAGGAGAGCGAGAAGAGATGCTTTTCCCCAACACCTTTGAGCTGCCTCGGGGGAGGAGCTGGGCACGAATCTGTTAAATCGGTTCGAGACTATGTGGCAGCTGATTTATCGCGATTTAAAAGCTGAGGTCAAGTAGCTAAGCTTGTTCGTGCTGTTGAAGTATCCGAGGCGGGGGGGGGGGAAGGGTTGGGAAGGTAAATAGGTCTATATTGCACAATTCTGTTGGAGTGGAGCAGTTTGGGGAAACAAAAACCATAAATCTGGTGCTGAGAGAGGCTGTAATGGTGCGAGACAGACACTGCGGATCCCTCCGAACAGGGCACGGGCTCAAACTGCCTGTAAACGAGTCGTTTCTCTCCCCCCTCCCCCCATTGTCCCGAACGCAGGACTCTGATGAGTGTGGGCTGGGGGTAGGTCTGACAACGTCAAATGATTGGCACCAATTGTGAGATGACTTTCCAACCACGTCAGTTTTTTATCTTGCGAGAAGTAAACTTTCTCATGTCTGTTTTTCTGCGGACTCACTTCGCCACTTGCTGCAATTTCAGCTCTTTGGGGGAGAGTTTTGCTCCTGCACTCGGCGTTTCTTCTCATCGGTGGCTTTCTCTCTGCGTTTTGGGGGAGCTGTGCTTAAGTGCCAGCTGATGGGCTTTTGTCGTGCCTCCTGCTCGCTCAGTTAACTTTAACATCACAGCCAGATGAAGGTATTTGGTTTTGCTTTCTCTGTGAAGTGCTCAGAACTGGCAGGAGTGGCTGTGCTGTATTTTGTGAGCTGTGTGGTGATTTGGATTGTTTAAGGGTCAAGTCTTTGCTCTAATTGCACGGTTATTTTTGTTTATCGACTTATATATTCATGTATAAATGTGTGTGTGTATAAAAATATATGTAGCACAGATTATTGAAAGTAAAATTAATATCAAGTCTGAAACTTGTATAAAGAGCTCTTCCAGGAGGGTACAGACTTATGGCTACTCAGTTACTTGAATGTCTTTTAACTCTTTTGCCCCCAGCACCACTCACTGTGGCTCTGAGCAAAGCCACTCAGGGTGTCCAGCTAAGTTTCCAGCAGGTAGATTGATGCTGTGTGCACAGATCAGGGTCAGCCTGTTGGTTTATTTTGGGGGTGATGTACCTTAAAATAGATCATTGTGGAGCTAATCTTGAGCTTTTGTTTCAAGTTTGGGGTTTTGGCTTCCAAATACCTCTAGTCTGTAGTTGCTAAATGAGTCAAACACGTGGGCAGATGTGTAGGGTTGTAGCTCAATGCTTAGATCATGGGTTTTCTTGTTTGTGTTAGCAAAAGAGATAGAACCTTCGCTAGTTTGATTGCTCGGGATGGAAGGGAAACAGCCAGCAGGGATGAAGCCAAGCAGGAGCACCAAAACCTCTACAGCAGCCCGTAGGGAGGGCAGAGAGCCCTTGGAGCAGTCCACCAGTGACGTGGAAGTGGAAAACGAAGGCATCAGGCAGCCTGAGGAACGTCCTGCTCAAGGTAGGTCTGGGGTGGTGGTGCTGACTGAGCCTGGTGACAGTGCCTCCTTAGCAGTAAATTCACCAACTGTTCCAGATGGGATTTGCTCTTTTCCCTTTTAGAAAGGAATGCTGAAAGCCTTAGCTCCTGGCAAGTTTCAACTGCTTTTAAAGTGGGGGGGAAAGAGCTTAGTGTTTGGCCCGGTGCAAATGCAAAAGCTATTTGTAGACTTTCTCCTAATGAAGCCTATTTCATATTCCTGATCTGGAACGTTCTTCTTCAGATCGTGGTACAGCAGCAGGAGTTTTCAAATTTATATTCAGCCAATGGTATGGGATTTCTTGTGATGGAATAAATGTCAAGTTTATTTACTTAACTCTTAAAACGATTTGACTTTCTTTTTCACCAAGCAGTGGATTTTCTCGAGTTCCTCGAGTTGAGCCTTCGCAGAAAATAGCTGCAAAAGCAGCAGCTGTGTGACTTTTTAGGTAGCCAGATGTGCAGTTAGGAGAGGGAGGTCTTTGACACATAAATTAATCTGTTTAAATTGCTGTCCGGCACTGCTACCTCTGTGAAGGAGTTGTTGCTGGTGCCTTGCTGCAAAGCTGCTTTGCTTACAACTCGCTGATATCCAGGGGGCCACTTTGTTTTCGTAACAAACTTCCTGTCGCTGCAGAGCAGTTGTGCTGTCACTGCAGCTCTCAGAGCCTGGGGCAGCCACCCTCAAGTCTTGCAGAGTGACTCCAAATGTGCCTTTGCACCGATTAATTAGAAAAGCTTTGCCTGCTTGGCATTCGGAGACTTCTTGTGCTGGTTGTAGCTGTTGGAATTGCAGAGTGGCTGTTAGTGTGCTGGAATCAGAATTACATAATGAAAGAGCAAATCCACTAGTGCATCGATGATACATCTTAAGTATCTCTTAAAAAAGCTTTAAGTTGGTGGAAAGAAGAATTTTAGCTCCACTTAGCTCCTGTTAATAATTACAGGCCAAAGTGTGGGTTTGGCTCGTGTGGAAATGATGTTTGCTGTGTCGGCTGAACGTTTTCAGAGGTGTCAAATCATTGAGAGCTTACAGTGTGTTATTTTTTTATCTTTCTGTTTATTTTGGCTGGTTTGTAGCCGGCTCAGATGAGGTGGCTGATAATCGCAGTTTAGAAGAGATTTTGGGTAGTATTCCTCCTCCCCCACCTCCAGCAATGGCCAACGAACCCGGTGCTCCTCGGCTCATGATAACTCACATTGTAAACCGGAACTTCAAATCCTATGCAGGGGAGAAAATCTTGGGACCTTTTCATAAGGTATCTTTACTTTGACCTTAATACTTTTTAAATGAAGGTAAGGCTTTGCTGTGGGTTAATATTCCTTCCTGTATTTTCATTTGAGCTGACCTCAAACTGCAAAGTATTTCAGTTTTTAAAATACTTCAATAGTAATATTCTAAATTTTCACTATAAGACAGCAGAGAAAACAGTTAACAGCAACTCTCAGATCCTGTGCAATTTTAATTTGTCAGCACAGCTTAAAAAAGCACATTTTTCTCTTGATTTCGTTTGCTGGAGAACTTTTAGGGCTGTGTTTGAAAAATGAGAATATATTTTAGTGCCCACAAGAGACTTACGTGGCTAATCCTGAAACTTTCCTTGTGAACATGCTCAGGGCAGTGCTGCCTTCGGTTAACAAGTTCAAGTGCAAAAAGCTGAGGCGAGAGGAGTTTTTTATTTGGTGACTTGTAATGCTTTACCTCTGGCAGCAAAACCTGAGCTATCAGTCTGCAGCTGCACGAGGAATCACTGTGTTTGCAAACTGCTCACAGTGAAATGGGTGATGTGCTGTGCCCAGGAGCTATTTCCCTCTGAATATCACTTCTTTCCCTTTTACCATGCAGCGTTTTTCATGTATTATCGGCCCAAATGGCAGTGGCAAATCCAACGTCATTGATTCCCTGCTTTTTGTCTTTGGCTATCGAGCACAAAAGATCAGATCCAAAAAACTCTCAGTGCTGATCCATGATTCTGACGGGCACACAGACGTCCAGAGCTGTTGTGTGGAAGTTCACTTCCAAAAGATCATTGACAAGGTATGTATCCTGCCAGGCTCAACACTGCAGCCTTTTTTTTTTCCCTTTAAGCATTTGAAAACTCTTAATATTTGGTTATTTTAGTTGGAGCTGGGGAAAACTTCGTAGCATGATTAGTTTACCTTTGGGATATGAACCATCAGTGTTAATTAACTTGAAAAAATCCTCTGAGTAGCTCAGCACTTAAAAACAGAATCCCTACTAATACTTTATTTTCTGTGAGACTAAGGTGTGTTACATATCTGGTTTGAAGCTATCTAGAAATGTGTAATAGTAGTTTTAAGAAATCATTTGAGATTGGTCATCTCACCTCAAATAAATAAAACTTATTTCTATAATTAAAAGACCCCCTAAAATTTTTTTAGGATATTTTTACATGTTCTAGTTATAGATTTAGACATGTTCTATCTGTTCTGCAATTTATCAGTGTGTGTATTAAATTGATTCTTAAATTTATCAGTATGTGTATTAAGAAATAAAACCTATTTAAGTTTTTTCAACCAATTAGAAACTATTTTAGGTTATCTAAATTTAGGGAAATCTATGATGAATCTGAAACTTATTTACACTTTAGTTTTACTGTAAACATGCAATTTTCAAGCAGATTTTTCATAAAATTCAGGACTTCACATCCTATCTCTAAATATTTTTGAAGCTGATATTTTGTTTGAATGAAATAGAAATTGTGGGCAAATAAATATATTTATTTTGCTTGTCACTTCGTATGTTGATAAAATCTTCAGACCTTTTCTGTTGCTTTATTGCAACTGCACTACGAGGAATTTTTTTCTCTTCATTTAAATCTAATTTTTGTGTACACATCCAAACTGTTAAATTTGGGATCAGTCAAAATAGAGGGAAGTGTACATTGAAATTTCAGAAATGGTGTTAATGAAGTGCCAGTATTTACAGCCTCTGAGGGAACTGTTTTAAAATACATTTTTTTTCTTTTAATCAATATACATAATCACACACCTTCTGTTTTGTTTTATAATAACCAAATTTCAAAATTATCCTTTTTTAATTTATTTTATATTAACAACTAGAAGAGAAATTTATGATCTAAAAACCCTCTGCATATCCTAAAGAGCAACTTGATAGCTCTTGGGGGTTAATCTGAGGAAGTGGCAGCCTAGCTGAAGCCTTTACAAGTAACATGCCTCAGTTTTAACTTTTTCAAGCCTAGTACCAGCATTATTTTAGTTGCTGCTTTGTAGTTTACTCTGAGATATCTTTTGAAGCTGCTGATGTCATATTTGTCACATCTTTAATGTTTGGCTGTTTTATCTTTTACAGTTGCAGCTAAAAGCAACTCCTTTTCCAAGCTCTGTAACAGAGGAGCTCAGAATGCAAACAGCAAAGTCATTCAGGGCTTTTTGATCCCAAATGTCCAGGGTGGGACAGCACAGCCACTCTACATTTGAAGTAGGCCTTTCCCTTTGTGATTTCCAGCAGTGGCAAAGGGAATAAATTCAGGATTTTCAAAGCAAGAGCTTGTGTTAGGGGTAGGAAAGGCATAAGATGAGGGCAATTTAATTGAAACAATTTGGGCTATTTTTTGTCCAGTTCTCAAAGGGTGTTTTTTTTCCTCTCTTTTTTGAGCTGCAGCTTTAAACCAGTTCTCACTTCTCTAACTCAGAGCTCAATTGACTTAAAATCTGAGCATAAGAAAACTTCAGTGCCTAATTGTGAAATGTGAGGTAAATACAGTGTGAGAAGCAGTGACACAGTAATTGTTCCTCTGGCTTTGTGTTCCCTACAAACAGGAAGGAGATGATTATGAAGTCATTCCTAACAGCAAGTTTTATGTATCCAGAACTGCCTATAGAGATAATTCCTCTGTCTACCACATTGATGGGAAGAAAACGACATTCAGAGATGTTGGGATTCTCCTGCGAAGTCATGGGATTGACCTGGATCATAACAGATTCTTAATTTTACAGGTTGGTGCATGAATAAAACCAAATTTCAAGTTCTGTTTCCAGTTGCAGTTATAAAAAAATCTTGTTTAGGTTTGAAGTGCTGTGTGAGGCCTTAAAGTCCTCTAGCAGCACATCATGGTTTGCATGATCCAAGCAAGATGCGAATCATTATTTGCTGCTTTAGAAATTTAAGGAAGAGAAACACTTGAAGATGCTAATATGAATTTTTATGGAAATCTTGAGAAATTGTCAGTGTTGAGAAATGGTAAAAATGGAGGAAGCAATTGCTGTTCCTGAGAAATGGCTGAAGAGTTGTCATCCTCGTTCCGCCCTAGCAGCACGTAAATATTGGTGTAGTAAAGTAAACCTTAAACCCCAATATTATTGTGCTGCTTCAGCGTGGCAGAGACTTAGCAACTTGGTGCTGTTCTGAGAGAAAAGTGCATCCATGTTCGGTCTCCAGGATTCCACTGTTACCCACAGCTCTCACACAGCAACCTGGTCTGACTGAGCAGTAAGTATGGAAAAAGGAGCTGTGCAGCAAAACTGAGTGCAAGAAAAAAGCCTGAAGTGTACTTGTTGTTTACACTTGTTTAACAAGTAGAGGACTCAAGGAGTGGCAGGTTTAGAGCCAATTCAGGCTCTGCTTTTAAAAGTTACAGTGTGCAGGCCAAACTGCAAAAATAATCACTGAGTTTGTCAATATAACATCATTTAAATTCACATTTGACCTTAAAATCCTGTTTGCTGTTTTACAGACAGGCTGAGGAGAGCCACACTAACTCCATTTACATTTTAAGTAATTGTTTGGCACTGAACAAAATTCTCATTGTCCGAAAACTTGAAAAAATTGAAATACTTGATGGAATTATTTAAATATTAATTTGAATAACTAATTCTTCAATTCCCTGTAATTTCACCACTGTTCCTACCAGGTCCCAAATTGACTCTGGAGAATCATAGCCTAGAAAATTAGTGATCAGCAGGAGCTTCCCAAGGTCTGAAAATTTTTAGAAATAGAGTTGATTTTAGGCTTTTTTCTGTCAAAGGAACTTCCAGTTCCCCTCTAAAAACTGAAATAAAAGTGTAGCTGTGTCGCTGTGTTTTGCTTCACTTCCTCAAGCCTTTCTGTGCAGTCCTTTTCACAGCTACACCCACAAAAAGAGGATATCTCTGTTTTCAAGTCTCCATGCCAATTAATTTTTCCCTCCAACACTTTATTCCTGTATTTTCTCTTTCAAAACAGAACAAGAAATACCTCCAAAAAAACAACTATAGGAAGTAGACCTTTTTTCTATACTTTGTTCGCAAGTATTATTTTACCAACACTTCTAGAAGGGAGAAATACAAAGTGAAAGATAAAGCTAAATGGAAATGATGGTGCAGAGATTCTTAAAGCTCAGTGTGGAGAGCATTCCCTTGTCCTGGGGGCAGAGGAAGGGAATATTTAGGAAGGAGCACTGCTTTTTGAATTTATATTGCGTTTTCCCCCCCCCTTGCAAAATGTGAGTTGTTTTCTTCTCCCTTTAACTGTTTCCCAGGAAGTTAGCAATGAGGAGAGCATAACTTTTCCTAAAAGCTGGAGTTTGATGCTTCCAGCCCTACAAAGCGGAATGAGGGGGAGGTGGAGCCAATATTAAGGCATAAAATGTGGTTTCCCCCCATTATTTTTTCCATCTCTTCAGACTTTGTGCAGAGGAAACTGCACTGAGATTTTCTGTTTCTTAGTCTTTGAGGCAAAGTCCTTTGTCTTTGCATATCAGGTTTTGTGCTTTTTAAAGTGAAATCCACTGATTTGACCATTCCAAATTGAGCACTTCCAGTTGGGAATTGCAGCAATATTTTAGACAGAATGACAGAAAAATTTCAACCCTCAAACCCGAAAAATCAGAGTTAGAAGTAAATGAGACTGGCAGAAGGCTGAAGCTGTAAACTGCTATCACCAGGTTTGCCCTTCCCCCTCAATGTTTTTAAAATTAAGTTAAAGTTAAAGGGATAATTAACAGATTTATTTGGCTTTTAATCTTCTTTTCTTACAGCAAAATTAAGTTTAACCTGGTACCAAGTATTTCTCATTTAAAACAAATTCTAAATCTGATTTATTTTTTTTACTGTATCAATAAGGTGTGATTAAAATAATTCATTTGTACTATAGATTTGGGTCAAAAATGTTAATTAAGGGTTACAAATGCTGCTTTGAGGGTGTGACAGAACATTCACTGGTTAGTACTAAAGAAGTTGTAAGAGAACATGTCCTACATGTAGTAACAACACCTTTAGATGCTTGATTTTATCTTTTTAGCACAATTAGTATTACTCAATGGAAAATATTTGCTTTTTGAAGACTGCTTTATTTTTTTTTTTCTTCCTTTACCCCCTATTTTTCACTCTTTTTCTTCTGATTTTGCTGCTTTTTAGGATAAAAGTTGAAAGCTTAGGCCAGACTGAGTTTTGATATAGTTATTTCTGCTGATGCCAGACTGAAGAAAATGAAAATCAAACTACTGTGAGATGAAATGAAAATTAAGACTTCTGTGAGAAACATTACAAAAACACCTGTGGAAAACCAGAAAATGAGATTGAGTAGTTGTAGTAGAATTACAAATTCTGTGTATCAACTTGCTGAAATAATACAAGAAATAATAGAGGTTTGATGAAATCTGCTTTAACAATTATTCTGGTTTCAATGGACTATTGCCAGCACTGAAAAGGATCACAACAGAGACACACTCCTCCTGAAGTTGTAGCACTCTATATCTCATGGTTTTAATAACTGCTCTGTGTTCTAAGTGCTGTAGGAACAGCCAGTTACTCAGTGCATTTTTAATGAGCTTGCCACAGCCTGAGACTGCAACAGGAAAAAGTGCAGCTTGTCACTTAAACCAGTTTTCTAAGCACTGAGGTAAAATCCAACATGTTGCTGCTGATTTTCTATCCCCCACACCTAGTGCCCCACTGCAGTGACTTGGGTGTCTGTAGAGAGCCACAAATCCAATGATTTGCCTGAAACTCTGCTCTATCCAGGCTGGGGAAAACTCAGAGTAAGTATGTTTGCTCTGTAGTGACTCCTAAACAGGTTAACATTGAGGTGAGGAAAAAGTCTTAGCCTTATCCTGCTTTGCCTCTAAGGAGTTCTGAAATAAATGGGAAGCACTTAAGGAATTGTCAGTTTTAGGCATCTCGGAGAGGGCAGAGGCTGTAGGCAGCAAATCAGCACCTCTGAGTTTGCCTCCAAGGCTGTCCAGGTAAGAAGTAGAGTGATACAAACTGCAAAAGGAAAGTGGAATTCCATAGGTAACTCCCAGCCAGCCAATTTGTAAGTAAATATTGTGGAAATCATAAATGGCACAAGACTTTGACTGAGTTTTGTATTAATGGGACCAAATGTCTAAGCTGATTTCAGTTTACTTTAGAAGCTACTTCAAACAAAGTGAAACTGATTTAACTGAATTTTATTCTAATCATAGTAATGTTTCACTTAAATGTACTGGATAGACTTAATTAAACTGGTTTCCTGTAATCTTAAGCAACTGTAAACAGCTACAGTGATCTTAGATGTATTTTTGTAACTGGAACTAAGTCTTATCCTATGGCAAGATATTTGCCAGAAAGGAAGTTCCATCAAGTTTTTCACCTGCTCTTTACTGGAAATAATGTAGGATTCACTCTCCTGTGGATTGGAGAGGAAGTGAGGGAGAGCAGATTTCCTTCTCACTCTGAAATAAGGCAGAGTCTCCCAATTGTTGGGGTCTGTGTTCCTGATGGGACACCAACACTGTAGTGAAAGCACCACTGAAAAGCTCTGCTGGGATCACAGATGGAGATCAGCACTGAGCAAGGAGAGTGTTGTTCTGGTAGAATTTGTTCAGAAAAATATGGAGAAGAGAAATGCATTGCCCCCAGGAAAGTGTCTAATTGAGTGATAACCACATAGTTTATTCAAACACATCAATAATCTGAAGTCAAACATTGCAGGTTGAGCTTGACAATTCCTGCCTTGAATTCCAGATTTGAATTTAATTTGTGTTTTTTGTATTAAACATTAGAATGTCCTTAAAAAAGCTTCTAAAATTAGACAGATCTGCAAACAGCTCAACAAAGGCCACTTTAAAATGATTTCCAGAATGCAGAATTTTTGCAAACAAAATGTTCTAGGTTTTTTCTCATCTCTGGACAGTAATGACATTGCAGATTTGTGTATGTGCATTTATTAATTCTTTGACTCATTTCCCACTGAGCTGATAACACTTTCCTGGGGAGGCAGACCACTGAGTGTTTGGTCCTTCCTCCCCTCCTGTATAGTCAGTCACCACCTGGTAAAATCGAAGGGTAAGAATGAGCTGTAACTGCAAACATTAAGTAACAGCAGCAATAACATGGAATTGGGGTGGGAAAAGACCCCAAACAAGCTGCTGTGGCTTGCAAGAGCTGTGTGATAGTCATTTTGCCAGGGAATAATGAAGTTACAGGAGTATTGGTTGTCTCTGAATGGCCATGGATGTAGAATTGGAATTCATGGTCAAAGTGTATGTGAGGAGGGAAAAATATGTATGGGTCAAAATACAATCAAATTGAAATTACTAGTCTGGAAAATGGAAGATACACAAATTTAGCCCTGACTTTTCCCATTCCTTATTGTATTCCTGCTTAAAAACTGATAAAGTGGGGGAAAACCCAGCAAACCAAGTGTGAGCACTGGCATGTAGTTCCATATGAGAAAAGCTAACAATGGGAGAGAGGGTGAAAACAGAGGAAGCTGGGCAATGCATACTCATTTCCATCCAGGGAATGGAAAGACTCAGCTCACATCGCTGCCCAATGAGGCTTTTCTAAGAGAAAAATGCACTATGGTGCCTTTCTCAAGAAATTGCTTGCACAAAGTAGCCAGGAAATAAAACTTTGGTGAGGCAACTAAGTGTTAGGTGCAGAAAGTCAGAGTTCCACAACTTCCAGGCTAGCACTTTGCAAGGGGCTTGGCAGGTTGGTTGTTAATATTCATTACTAATTTTCCTCTAATTGCCCTCCCCGTTGGGTTTTGCAGCAGTTCTTGTGTTACAAGCTCTGTAGAAGCACTTGTAAAATCTGTTGTCCACGTTCCACTTGCTTCCCCCTTTGAAACTGAAATATTACTGTGATCTGTAAACTAGATGATAAGTTCTAAGCATTACTATTGTTTTGTTAAGAGAATTTTGCCTTATGCCAGGTGACTTCTTGCAATTGGGTTTTAATTTGCATTGACCAAGATGGATTTCCTTCAGTAGGCTGAGCAGTAACAGAGTTTGGCTATGGCTGGTGTAATCCTTTGCAGACCTTTGGGTTAGAGGTGGCTGTTAGAGCTCTAAGTGATGTTTTTTCAGCATTGTTGAAACATTTTAACCTCAAATCCATAATGTTTACATCTTTTGATCTGTATCTATGAATTCTCATCACAAACAGCCCAATACCATTAATCTTGTGATGCTTCACGAGACTCAATTCAGTGATGTTCTGAGCACTGTCAGCATCCAGATAGCACTTAAATGAAATGGAATTATGTATACAGCACCAAACTGATACATTTAATTTAGTTTAGTTCATTTAGTTAGCAAATTAAATGTACATATTAACAGTATTAAGAAGTTACAAGATGATTCTGTGTGAATTACAGTGAAGTTTGCTGCTGCCCACCCAGCACTCGGAGAGTTTGGGCTTCATAAGAAAACTAACTGCCTTTTGTGGGGGGTTAAAAAGCCTTAAAAGTTTGGATGGTATAAAAAATATGCTAATGCTGCAGTGAAACTGATAAAATAGTGTTCTGAGTTTCTGAAGAAAAGCTGTTTGCCTTAAAAACACTAAAAAAGCTTAAAATACTAAATATTCTTAGTGTTTTAAACAATATTTAGTATTTTAAAAGAACATCTAATTTTTAAGACTTCAGTGTTTTTAAGAATCTTT
>NW_008658959.1:12352-17340 GCF_000695815.1 Acanthisitta chloris
AAAATATTAAATGTTTTTAAAAATACTAAATTTTTTAAAAATACTAAATATTCTTAAAATTACTAACTATTATATCCACAGTTCTTACATCTAAAATTTTGTGGTACTTGAATGTGGTTTTGAAACAAATTTATCTATTTTGACCTACCCCCAGCCAGGGAAGGTTTTCCTCATACATATATATATATAAAGTTGCATCTTCTAGGCAGTATTTTCTCTCATTTTTGTGCTCCTCCTGAGCAAAATTGAATGGGATTTTCAACTCAGATGTCACATTACTCCACATTTGAATCTGATGGTGTTGAAGATTTCCAGTACCAAAACTCCCTCCAAAAACTAAACCACAAGTGCAACAAAATTCCCCTCAAAAAACACCCAAACTCCCCCTTTAGAGCACAGGACATTCCAGCTAAGCATTCTAGGCTATCCCAAGGTTAGCAGCACTTCATTTTAAACCTTCAGATTAAGACAGCAAGAATCAAGTGACAACCCAAAATCCTGGAAGAGTTTTTACCTATTTGCTGCCATAATTATTCTGTGGGCACTTAACAAAGAGCTCTGACAATGTTGGGTTTTAATTTGCATTGACCAAGATGGATTTCCTTCAGTAGGCTGAGCAGTAACAGCGTTTGGCTATGGCTGGTGTAATGCTTTGCAGACCTTTGGGTTAGAGATCTGCAAAGGATTACAGCAGCCATAGCCAAACTCACCACTTAATAGCTTAGATGGCAAAACTCATGGTGTTGTAAGACATTGCCTTCCAAAGTTATTTCTTCCTAAGCATTCAGGGATGAGAAGAGGAGGCAGGAGTCAACAGCAAACAGTTCTCCAGAAACAACTAGGCATGAAAGGGAGGAGGTTTAGGTGAGATACTGGGGAGAAATTCCTCTCTCTGAGGGTGCTGAGGCACTGGCACAGGTTGCCCAGAGAAGCTGTGGCTGTTCCATCCCAGGCTGGATGCGACTTGGAGCACCCTGGGCTGGTGGAAGGTGTCCCTGCCCATGGCAGGGGGTGGAACTGGATGCTCTTTAAGGTTCTTCTAACCCGAAAAGTGTTGTTTCATTCTTCATGAAGAGTGTTAAGGTTGCTGTCAAAGACCTTTCAATGCCAAAGGAATTTTGCTCTCCCTGTCTCCTTTCACAGCAGAATTTTCGGATAGAATATGCTGGTCATGTTCTGATACTCCATAATTCCAGTTCCAGCACTATCACAACTGAAGTAGTGTGCACAGCACAATTGACCAACACCCCTAGTTTATAGCACTGGAGGCTGGATCATGTCAGCATTGGAATTAGCACATTATGCCACTCAGACTCCTTAGCTTTGGGAAAACGGACCCCACTCCCAAATGTGAAGGAATGATCCTGGAATACTGCTGCTGGCTGCCAAGAGCAACAACTGGGAGTTCTCTCAGAAGTGAACAGGATCTTGTTTCTCAACCACTGTAAGAGTTGCAGCAAAACAGCTTAATGAGTAGGTCACAACTTGCTTTTATCAAGCAGTTTGGTAACCTTGTTTAAAATGCAGATCTTTATGTGTCAGACAACATTGGATAACTCAGATTAAAGCTCTTCCCAGAGGATCAGCTTCTTTGCCTAATTTTGGAGAAAACTGCAGTAGTGAGGCAGCCTCAGAATATGAAACCAGAGGTAGAACCTGCTGCTGATGTCACCACTACTGTCAGCCCTCACATCTTTGTGGGCATCCCTTGGCATCCTCAGGGGCTTCAGCACTGCAGGCACAGGTAGCCCAGGGACTCCTGGCTAGTGTTAGCCTTCACCCTGCACTGACCTCAGTCTCAACTGAGTCTTGATTTTAAATGGTTAATAATGATGAGCCATTCTGGTTTTCCAAGGCTTTTACAGTTTGCTTCCTTTTAAAGTTTTTGCTCTTAGGCATAATAGAAATTTAAGTTCAGAAAGTATCTTCATCACAGCACTGAAATAGTTCCCCTGATGCACAAAGAGATTCCAAATTCCTGGAAGTTACTCCTTGTACTTTTCACCAGAGGAAATCACTTTCAGATGAGAGTGGCTCTTGCCCTCTTTATATAACCTTGTAGCCTACAGTCAACCAAGGCTTCTCCTTTTTAGTCTCCATTGGCTGAGAAATGTCTGCACAGATGAGGCTGAGCTCTCCTAGAAAGTAGCAGTTGTTTTCTGCTATGTGTGTTCACTATACAGAGTCAGTTTGCCACCCGAACTAGTGCTGTCCTTGCATCCCAGTGGAGTCACACTGATATAGGAGACTTCACACACTGCAGGAGCTGAAATGGGGTCTGTAATTCCTTTTAGAGTTTTTGCACTGAGTGTGGAGACTTTGCAAAGGGCTTGGTGGGTATGGAATCACAGGATGGTTTGAGTTAGAAGGGACCTTAAAAGTCATCTAGTACAAACTCCACTGCTACGGGCAGGGACACCTTCCACTAGCCCAGGTTGCTCCAAACCCCATCCAACCTGGCCTGGAACACTCCCAGGGATGGAGCAGCCACAGCTTCTCTGGGCAACCTGTGCCAGTGCTTCAGCACCCTCACAGCCAAGAATTCCTTCCCAATAGCCCATCCAGTCGTGCCCCCTGGTAGTGGGAAGCAATTCCCTGTGTCCTGTCCCTCCAGGCCCTTGTGAATAGCGCCTCTCCAGCTTTCTTGGAGGCCCCTTCAGGCCCTGGAATGCTGCAGTTAGGTCACCCTGAAGCTCTTCTCCAGGCTGAAGATCTCTGATGCTTTTCCATTCAGTGATTTCTTAACTTCTGTGGACATTTTACTCTATGTCACCAACAGCTTTTGGGGCTGACATCCATTTTGATTGTCTTCAGTAAACAAAGCATTTATTTGCTTTTCTTAGTTGTTTTGCCCATTGCTGCCTCTCCCGAATCCATAAACCAGAGGAAGACAACAACTGAGGCAAACAATTAGAGCTTTCCTGGAGGTCTGTGTGAGCCACGAAGCTGTTAGGTGTGAGAGCTCGTTAGAGCCTGCCCAGGCGTGTTTGCTCCTCAACAAGCTGCTGCCGCCTTAGTTTCACTTTCAGAAGTGCTCTCTGGAGCCTTTCCAGGGCAAGGTTGGGGGTTTTGTAATGCTTAATGCAAAGAATGGATCAGGTAATGAGCACAGTTACAAAGTTTGGAAACACTTAAAAGTGAGTTTTAATAGAATATAGAATTAAGAATGTGTTTGCCCTGTTAACCACTGCCTCGCAAGGAGAGCAGGTACACTTTTCAGTCTCCTTTGGCAATGAAAATATCTTGAAACCTTCTAGTTTCTTAACTATTTTAACTACAGGGATAAGCTAAACAGATTTATCTATTAACTTTCTAATATATATATATTCACTTTATATATTAGCTGTTAATATATTAGCTTTATATATTAACTATTAATATATTAACTTTATATATTAACTTGGTAAATAAAAATGCTAAATTCCACTTAAAACTTATTACTCATTTAATACTTCCCGAATATTTTTAGTCTGGATAAAAAAATAATGTGAGTATTCACATACAGAGAAACCTCACAGCTGCATCATCATCATCTCGCTTAGATGGATGTGGTTTAGACATGGTTAATTATACTTAGCCAAATGATTAAACAATTCATTCACATTCCTTGCTTGTCCAGAATTCCTGTGCTCCTGTTAAATCCAGGGTAGTTTTAACAGGTAATTGTGCTAATTAGCTGTTAAATCCAGGGAATTAGCAGCACTAAATATCAGGGATATATATGCAGTGTAGAAAATGCTCAGTCTTTATGCTCAGCATCTGAATTAAATCTGTCCTGTGAGTGTTTTTTCTTGGATGTAAACAGAGGAAATGCTTTAATGCAAGAAGAAACAAAATAGAGACTTGTGACAATTCCAGAGAAATCGAGGAGGTTGCAGTTCCTCATCCATAAGCTGACAGGCAGTTTTTGGGACAGAAATCCTGCTTTTGTGGCCAGGGAGCAAATATGTACTTGTGGTTTATATAACACAGCAGCAGTTATTAGCAACTGATTGTTTGGCTTTTTGAGGTGTTGGGGTTTTTTTTATGTCTTATCAAACCTGCTGTCACTTTAGGCACAGTGATCACCAGAAAAGAAAAGCTTAGATGCATTTAACATCCAGAATGTGAAGTTAAAAAACCCCTCTGCCTCTGTGTTTTACAGAATGAATTATAGGAGAGACTTGCCTGAGTAAATACCAGTTCTTAATGTTGGAAAATTTGGAAAAATTTGCTTTTTCTGTTCTACTCAGCCAAATATTTACTGGTTGGAAGCAAAGCTGGTGGCACTAGATGTCATTGTGTACTGAGAGTGTGCGGCCAAGTCACTTGGGCCAGAAATGGTGACTGTCCTAAGCACAAAATGTCAATATTTGTGTGTTTTCTTGGCTCATGGTAACATCAGTAAAGCAAACAGACCTGGTCACTGTCTCAGTTTAATCTTTCCTACTTCTTATTTTTTAAAAAAATCAAATTATTGTTACTATTCACCTTAATTTATGTTGTGCATAAAGGGAAATGAAAGGAAGGAAACCTAATGCTTAAGAATCCCCTTTTCCAACAAGGAAGCCTCAGTTAGATGAATTACAATTCCAGCTCATCCATCAGACATGATTTTATGGACCTTCTGGTTTCTAAAGAGAATCCCTCTGGGACTTCAGTCCTTCAGACACTGGGAGCTCCGTGACCAGAGAGCTTGTTTTATTTTCTTCTTCTCTTTTTAGGTTGGGGAAACACATTTTGAATCTTTCGAGAAATGAAGGAATGCTTAGACCTTAAGTTTGGCTTCAGAAGAGACATTTCACCACCTTGGAGGAAATTTACATTCACTTTGCGTTGTTTTCCCAACTATCTATGAAGGTTGGACTTGCTGATCTTGGAGGTCTTTTCCAACCTTTATGACTGCTGAGATTCCTACATGAATTGTTTTGATTACTGCCTTATTTTATTAGTTTAATAATGTCACATACCTTCATTCCATAGATGCTTGTGCTCTTTCAGAATACTCT
>NW_008658959.1:17376-32285 GCF_000695815.1 Acanthisitta chloris
TCCAACCTTTCTTTTCCAAGGGGGAAGTGGAGCAGATTTCCATGATGAAGCCCAAAGGGCAGACAGAGCACGATGAAGGCATGTTGGAATATTTGGAAGACATAATCGGATCTGCACGACTGAAAGAGCCAATCCAAACTCTGTGCCGCAGAGTAGAGATCCTGAATGAGCAGAGAGGGGAAAAGGTGAGGCTCAGGAGCTCTGGTGGGATTCCAAATAATATCTAAGGGAATTTTTATGGGATTTTAACTCAAAACTCAGAGGGAGGCAGAGCACGAGGGGATGCACACACAGCTGCATGAGGAGAAGGAAAAACACAGCACAGGATTAGTTGTGGAGATCTACTCAGAACTTGCTTTTGTGACATTTCATTGATGTATTGAGTTCTAAAAGTACTAAATGAGTCCTAAATAATATCAAAGCTCTTTTCACTTGTTGTGTCCTTAGTAAATCCTGTGGCAGGCTTGGTTTAAAGGCTGGGAAGGAGAACAAGATGTGTAGTTGTAGAAATTAATTTAAATGAGGTCAGTCAGAAGGTTGACATAGAGAAAATAATATCTCTGTTATTTCAGAAAGCTTCTTGTGCTCAGTTCCCTTGCAGAGTTCATTCCTGATCACCTTCTCTCCAGAGCACATGTGTCCTACAAAGGGTTGGGTGGTTCTTCCTCATGGTTTGCTGTAGTCCTGGCTCTGACTCAGCTCTGGTTCTGTTTTTCTAGTTAAATCGAGTTAAAATTGTGGAAAAAGAAAAAGATGCCTTGGAAGAGGACAAGAATAAAGCCATTGAGTTTCTTTGTTTGGAAAACCAGATATTTAAAGAGAAGAATCACATCTATCAGTACTACATGTAAGTCATTTTCTAAAGCTTTGGGGTGGCTTTGGTGTGGTTGAGCTGGTGGTAAACTGCTTCAGTGTCTCTAATTAGTGATATTTGCATTACTTAATATTCTAGTTTAGTATTTTATGTAATCACATTGTCACACTAAGATTGGAACTAGATATTCCTTAGGATCGTCAGCTTCATGGAAAAAAGTGAAGTTTGGGGTTTTGTTGCTGTTTTTTCCTAGCCATGACCTAAAGAAACGAATAAAAGACCTGGAAGTGCAGAAAGAAAAAGTCAATGAAGAAACAAAAATTATTAATGAGAAAAGCAGTAAACTTGCAGAGGACACAAAAACCAAGACTAAAGCTTTGAAAGAACTTGAAAAGTAAGTTCTTTAGGGATGTTTCCTGAGCTGAGAGTGCTGTATTGTATGTGTTTTCCTATCAAATGATGAGCAGTCACTAAGCATTCCCTGGAATGGGTTAAATGATCTTTCGCACAACAATAAAGTCTCATTGGTTTGATTTGGATCTGCAAGTAACTTCTCTTGCAGAGAAATCTGGGTAACAGTCATAATTCCAATAAGGAAATGTCTGATATTTTTAATGGAGTTTAAATTAGATTTTTTTCTTATATTGACTGGACAAAAAATTGTTGGTTGTTTCAGGGTATTAGATGTGCAACCTTAATGCTTAGGGACATGGATTTAGGTATTTTTCTCTGGTTTCCTAATGAATTATTTTGGCATAAATTGTGTTTCCCTAAAATTGCTTTCTCTGGGTGCAGATCCTCAATCCAACTGCAATATTGACCTGCTCATCCTCTTGAGATCATAGTGAGTTCATGGTGAGAGATGAGAATTATCAACTCTAGCAAAGAGAAAACTGAAAATTTCTGAAAATGTTTTTAATATTGCTCTGATAGTTGATTTTTTTTCTGATGAAACATCACTTTCCCAGGGAAAATAATATGAATATAGTAGATATTGGATGTTGTTATTCATGAAAACTGAGTAAATATGGCCTTAAATTCTGCATCTTTACTTACTAAGCCAAACTCCACTATTTTATACTGTATGAAATGGATATTTTTTCTTCTTTTTCCTTCAGGAAATTCAATAAAATAACAAAGCTCATAGAGGAAAAGAAAGAAGTATTTAGTCAGTTGGATTTGCAGGATGTGAAAGTAAGAGAAAATCTAAAACACACCAAAAGCAAGGCTAAAAAACTGGAGAAGCAGCTCCAAAAGGACAAGGAGAAGGTAGTGTGAGCCACAACTTGAGTAGCTGGAGAGGTGTAATGGGTTGTGAGAACATCTTTTTGCACTTGGGAGGAAAGAGCGGAGGACCAATTGCACTTTGTGCAAGAAAGAAATTGGAAAAAGAAGTTGTAGGTTTTTTTAATCAGATATTTTAAGTCATTTAAAGCAGCCAAAGCCTTAGTTTGCAAATATCTTACTGCAGCAATGCATTACCTCCCTTAATTGAGTTAATTGAATGGATCTACAGTGTCCAGTTGGTTGTTGTATCTGAGATGACTCTTTGGGTCAAGAGTGGCCTCATCCAAGTGGGTATGTAAGAACTGAGTTGGTTTCAGTGCGAGAGGAAGTTATAAGTCTTCTCCTGATATAGGTAGAGGAGCTGAAGAATGTCCCTTCCACCCACACAAATGCTGTTGCTGAAGCCACAGCCAAGAGGGAAGTGCTGGAAAAGGCCAAGGAGAAAGAAGAAGGAAAACTCAAGGATGTTTTGGCCAGTCTTCAGGAAGAGACAAAGGGAATTCAAGAGGAAAAAGAGGTTTGAAGTGTTCTGACTTAGTGCACTTGCTGTATTACCATTACACTTCTGAAGGAAACAATCATGAGCACTTAGAAAATGCCATTTTATATGGCAGTTGCACTGTTAAATCTGTTGGTTCAGTGGAGCCTAACTGGAAAATTCAGTTTGAATTTATAAGCAGAGATAAATCTTTCTTGTCTGCTCTTCATAGTGATCAAATGTCATCAAGTATATAATTCATATATGTGTATTAAATATTATCATTCATATAGCCTAATAAATACATAATTCATACATGTGTATTAAATATAATCCTACCTGAATACACTTCCAGTTCCTGCCCCCAAACCATTTAAGCCAGTATGTTGCTTAAATAAATAAGGCTATTTTGAAATGGGATGTTCCAAGCCTTTCCCACAGCCTTTGAATGAACAGACAACTACTCTAAGCCCTGACCATTGTTGTTGATGCTGTTCAGTCACTAAACACATGAAGATGGACATTTTTCCTGTAAATTTGGGGAATTATTTTCTGTCCTTGAAAACTTGGATTCTCCATTTGAGCTGTAATGTAGCTCAGGGTGTAAGGCTCCTCCCAGCTTTTAGTTGAGCAAGCAATACAAAGCTTGTATGGAAATGATCTATTATGAATCCCTGAACTTCTTTATAATTAAAAAAAATGCCTTATTTAATTGTCCCCCCAGAATATGTTAATAAATGAAGAGATAGTGATTCTTCTAGAGGACATAACTGTCTTGTGCTGACAGGAGAGCTGTAATTAACATCCTATTTTCTCTTCTCCGTTCCTGCAGTGTGGCTGATGTAACAAACCCCACAGCTGCCTGGTCTGAGCTGTAACCTTGTGTGTTTCTGCAGGGCAAAGAGAAAGAGCTGATGGAGTTCAGTAAGGAAGTGACTGATGCTCGTTCCAAGAGGGATATAGCCCAGTCGGAGCTGGAGATCTACCTCAGCCGCTACAACACTGCTGTGGCTCAGCTCAACGAGGGCAAAGAGGCTCTGCTGAGCACCTCAGAGACTCTGAAGGAAAGGAAAGCTGCAATCAAAGATATATCTGTAAAACTGCCCCAGGCTGAACAGCAGCTGAAGGAGGTGAGACTTGGCTTTCCTGTTTAATTGCTGTGAGTTCCAGTACACAAACCAAAGTCCAGCTCTGCTTTTTAGCAATGATCATGGTGAAAACAAACTAAAGAACACCCAAGAAAACAACATTTAAAAACTATATTCTAACAGTCAGTTAACTGTGAAGTATTTAGTTCAAACTTACTTTAGGTTAAGCCAATGTTAACATTAAGCACTGAACTTACATCCTACATATCCCTGCAAGGGAATCAGGTTAAATATCATGGTGAGACATGGTAAAATAAACCCATGGGAACGTTTCTGAGCCTTCCTTAGGCACTGGCACAGGTTGCCCAGAGAGATTGTGGACTCCCCATCCCTGGAAGTGTTCAGGCCAGGTTGGATGGGGCTTGGAGCAACCTGGGCTAGTGGAAAGGGTCCCTGACCATGGCACAGGGTGGAACTCGATGGGCTTGAAGCGTCTTCCAAGCCAAACCATTCTGGGATTCTTTGTATTTCATTTCTTGTTCCTCTAATTCCCCAAAGAAAAGCAATGATGTGTCAAAGACTCTCTGAATACAGGAGTGCAATGTCTTTCTTTAACCTCCAGAAAGAGAATGCACTGGAGAAACTGAAGAGAGAAGAGTCGGGTGTCAAGGGTGTGGTGCGAGACCTGCGCTACAAAGTAGAAGAAGCCAGAAGTTCTTTATCACAAAGTCGTAGTCGAGGAAAAGTGCTTGAGGCTCTGCTCCAGCAGAAGAGATCTGGGAATATCCCTGGCCTGTATGGAAGACTGGTAAGTTTTAGGAGACTCTTATACTCTTAGTCTTAAGCTTTAGAGGAACAGAGTGGCATTTCTATGACTGAGCACACATGGAATGCCTCATAGAGCCTCACTTCTCTGGTGTCAGGAATCTGGAGAGCAGAGCTGCAAATCCTGTGGATTTCCTGTAAATTAAAAAACTTACCAGTTCTTTCCAAGCAGTGTTGCTTTAAAGCTCTGAAAATTTGGGGCTGAGGTAGAGTCCTCCATTCCTGTTGCACATCAGTGTAAATGTAAAAGTGCCATTGTATTGTGCAGTGCTTTCCCACCTGCTCATCCAGGGAGCTTTCAATCTGCGCATCAGAAAAATCAGTTTGTTCGGTGGATGTGTATTTCACAGAACACGTGCATGGATGTATTTAAAAAAGATTAAATCCAAACAGCAGCCACAGATGCCAAGTTAGTCAATTCCACCTTCTCTATCTTCAGGGAGACTTGGGAGCCATCAGTGACAAGTACGACGTGGCCATTTCCTCGTCCTGTGGATCTCTGGACCACATTGTTGTAGACACCATTGACACTGCTCAGGCATGTGTGAACTTCCTGAGGGCAAGTGGAATTGGAGCTGCCGCATTTATAGCCCTGGACAAGGTGAGTCCCAGCACTTGGGCAACCAAATTGTTTCACTGTCTATTGCAGTTCAATTGCATTTGCTTTAAAGCTTAACATACCACAGAATAATGGAATGACAATGTTTATCCTAGAGAATCTCTGACTCAGTTATTTCCTTTGGGGATGTAGATGAGTCACTGGGAAAAGAAGATGGAAAAGATCCAAACTCCTGACAACGTCCCTCGGCTGTTTGACCTGGTGCAGGTGAAGGACCAGGAGGTCCGTCGGGCTTTCTACTTCGCCCTAAAGGACACTCTGGTGGCTAAGGACTTGGACGAAGCTACCAGAGTGGCATTCCAAAAGGATAAAAGATGGAGAGTGGTCACTCTGAAAGGAGAACTCATTGAGATGTCAGGTACTGTAGCACAGACTTGCAGTTCTGTTTGAAGCACTTTGTAGCCCAGCAAGCTTCCTGACCTCCTGTCATCTGTTTTTCTGCAGGAACCATGACTGGTGGTGGGGCGAAAGTCATGAAGGGCAGAATGGGATCCTCAGTTGTGATGGATATCTCAGAAGAAGAGGTTAGTACATGATCTTAATGAAAAGTGGAATTTCATTAGAGTTCCTTGTGGTTTGGCAGTTTATACACACATGTGCTATGGCCTTTTAAAGCATGGAATCACAGTCCAGTTTGGGTTGGGAGGGAACTCAAAGCTTATCTTATTCCACCCCTACCACGAGCACAGACACCTTCCACCAGCCGAGGTTGCTCCAAGCCCTATCCAACCTGGTCTGGAACACTTCCAGGGATGGGGCAGCCACAGCTGCTCTGGGCAACCTGTGCCAGTGCCTCATCACCCTCACAGCCAAGACTTTCTCACTAATATCCCATCTAAGCCTCCTCTCCATCCACATGAGGCCATTCCCCCTGTCTCATCACTCCAATCTGGGCAGGGACCAATCTGTGATATGAGATGCATTAACAATGGTTTATAAAGCCAAAATTCCCAATGTTAGCATAGTTTATATTGCTCCTAAGTGCATTTGCTCACAGCATAGCTATGATATGCCATTAATTAATGTTTAGTCTCCTAGTGCTGCCTTTGGTAGCTTTGAAACTGCTTGAAGGTAGGGATGAGAACATGGAAGATGTGGATCATAAGGAACCATTACCTGCAGAGCAGTGCACACACCTCAGCAGTGAGAAAAGACAGGTTGGGCCTTCACTTACGTCCATGCAAGGGTTGTCAAGGAGTGTCAGAACTTTCCTTCCAGTTTGTATTTCAATAATATTTTGACATATCAGTTTGCTTTTATCCTTTGCATTCTTTTAGGTTTTAATCTGCAGTTGCTCCTCTTGTGTTTCATTGTTAGAGTTGATGCTCTCAGCACTCAGGTCCATGTTCTCTCCAGCCACAGCAAATTGTCACATACTCCACTTCCCCCTTGTGATTTAAGAGCTCTCAGACTGTGGAGCACACGAATGAGGCTTTGCCCTGGTTTGTAGTGGTGACTCGAGGTAAATGATCACCTCCTCTTGTGCAGATCAGAAAGATGGAATCCAAGTTGCAGCAGGATTCCAAGAAAGCTCTGCAGTGTGAAGAAGACAAGTTACAACTTGAAGACGACATAAGGAGACTGGAGCATGACATTAGGGAGATGAGAAATACCTCTGAGAAGTACACAGCAAGTATCAAGGTGAGTCCTAAGCCATATCTGACCTCTGCTGGGACATGTCCTCTCTGTGTGCAGGGACAGCCCCTCAGTGCTGTCAAGGAGCTCTTAAAGCACAAGATTCTAACCCAGCTGTGCTCTCTGCAGAGTTTTTCTGAACAAGAAGTTTATCTAAAAGGACAAGTCAAGGAACTCGAAGCTAACGTCGTTGCTGTTACTCCAGACAAAGCCGAACAGAAGAAGCTGGAGAAAATCCTCGATGACTATAAAAAAGGTACATTTTGTGGAGAGGAAGTTAGAGGGAAAAGTTGCAGTTGTGTTTTACTAATGGAGAAAGGAATGGGTTTGGCTTTGTGCTCCAGTACATTGTCTTTGGGCCCTCATTTCTTCTGAGGGGGATGAAAGGTGTTTCTAGAGATTAGAGAGTAAAACCTCTTATTTTCCAGTTTCTCAAGTTCATGTTTCAGTCAAGCTAAAGCAAGCATTAATTTTAGCATTTTGTTTCTTTGGTTAGATTTTTGGGGCTGTTACACACAGATTCATACAGAAACTTAGTTTAATTAGAGGTAAGAATTGTTAATGAGGAGATAATGATTTAAAGTTAAATGAAAGCTTTTGCTGTGCTCTGACTAGACTCTTTTGACAAAAATAAATCCCCTGTGTTCTGCTGTGGGCACACAGGCTTGTTGTGCAGTTAGATTCAGCAGGTGTGGCAAGTGCACAGTAACACCAACTGAATGTTTAGTCTCGGTCCCAGTTAGCAGCCAGTTCTTAAAATATAACCTTTGAGCATCTTCCCATTCAAAAAAATGCAAAGAATGGCTTTGAATAGTGCACAAGAAGCTATCTCATGTATAAAGGTACTCTGTATACATGAGCTGAAATGGTCAGTGGTTTACACCAGAGAAGCATTGCTGGTGGGACAGTGTCAGAAAGAAGTGGGTCAGCTTTGGGGGTTTTGTGCCAAAAACTCATCATTTTCCCAGTATAAAGAAACATCTTCACTTCTCAGTGTAGCGATAAAGCAGAGCTTACGTCTTAAATCACTTAGATGAAATCTTGGTGTGTGGCAGCAGCTCCTGGTGCCACAGCATTGGTCCATGAGGTGACACAGTGACCTCAGCTCCCTTTTGTCCTTGCCAGAGCACGACCGCTTGGCCGCGATTGCTGCTCAGATGGAGAAGGAGGTGAAGCGACTGCACAACCTCATCGTGGACACCAACAGTCGCAGACTGAAGGAACAGCAGGACAGAGTTGATGAGATTGACAAAGAAATAGATGAATATTCCTCAGCCATCACCAAAGCCCAGGTGGCAGCCAAGACTGCAGAGAGGTACAGCACACAGGGATGGAGGCTTTAGGCTCTCACTACACCGAGGTGTCTCATGGTGTTTGTGTCTAGGAGGTAAAGGGAAATGCACTTTTATAGGTTCTGATAAAGTCATAGACTCACAGTATGTTAAGGGGTTGGAATGGAGCTTAGAGATCATCTAGTCACAATCCACTGCCCTGGGCAGGGACACCTCCCACCAGAACAGGTTGCTCAAGGCTTCATCCAACCTGACTCTGAACACTGCCAGGGTTGGGGCAGCCACGGCCTCCCTGGACAACTTGTGCCAGTGCATCACCCTCACAGGAAAAAACTTCTTTCTGATATCTAATCTAGATTTCCTCTGTCACTTGAGTTCCTAACAAAGTCACATTTATTCAGGATCTCTCTGGCACTAAACTGCCACATTTCAGGATAAAGATCCAACGTAGCACTGGATTGCCATGCACTGGGGCAGGTCAAACTTGAAAGGTTTGATTTCATTATGAGGCACATCAGGAACTAAAATGTGATCTATTTTGATGTTAGCTTACCAATCCATAATGAATACTTAGAACAAATGTCCAAACTGTTTCTGAAATAAGAAATGAAGTCATTTCATGAGGGCTGACTGCTTTGTGGTTAAGGAAGACAACTTTGTTTTCCTTGGATACCTTAGGAGTGTGGAGTTCCTGCCTGAACAAGCACTTCCTCCTTGGCTGTCAGTAAATTGAGTTTGTAGATTACTTTATGTCACATTTGCCCTTGTGTGAGGTGCACAAACATCTCTGTGCCTGTGCAGAAACCTGAAGAAATCCCAGGAGGCTCTTCAGCACACAGAGAAGGAGGTGGAAGATAATGAGAAGGAAATGAAAGCCTTGACAGCAGAGCTGACTGCCCTAGAGGACAAAGCCACAGAGGTGATGAATGACTGCAAGCAGGCAGAAGTAAGTGATGACTTCTATCCTCATATCCCAGTTATATCCTCATTGTATCCCTGTTAGATCCTATTCTCATGGCTATGTTGTTGTACAGCTGCACAGTGACATTCCAAGGAATGGCAATGGTGGATTTTTATTCTTTATACTTACCTGAAGATATATCTTGACCCTACTTGCTGAAAGAAAGAACTTAAACCAGGTTTTCCCCACATAAAATTATTGGGGTTAACACTTGCTTAAAAATAGATTTTTTTTTCCAGTTATGGAACTTTAGTTTCCCACTAAATTTCTGTGCATGAGATAGTGAAAACAACCAGAATGGCTCTGAAATTCTTCCAAATAAAGCTGTTTTTGAGACACTCTTTGTCTAAAACGTCTTTTTAGCCAAAGCCATGTGAGTGTAGGACCTTTTTGATCCAGATCCGGAAAGAAAATATAACTGCAGCATATTTCAGTCATTCCAGAATTGAGGGATCAGGTTATAAATCCAAGAATGTGCATTTGTGAATAAATACAGTGAACACAAACCCAGGAAAGGGCTAACATTTTTGTAGGTAACTGATGAATGCATTTTTGTGGTCATTTCCATCCAGGAGGCATTGCCAGCAGTGCAGGAGGAGCAGAAGAGTTTACTGCAGGAGATTGAGGCTATTAAAGAAGATGAACACTCACTGCAGAGTGAAGCTCTGAGCATCAAACTGAAAATTGAACAGATTGACAATCACATTTCTACACACAAGTCAAAGGTTAAATACTGGCAGAAAGAGGTAAGGAAATGGTTTAGTTCCTAAAACTTGAATCATGGAATGGGTTGGAACTTAGAGCTCATCTCGTTTTATGGGCAGGGACACCTTCCACTAGAGCAGGTTGCTCCAAGCCCTGTCCAGCCTGGCCTTGGACACTCCCAGGGATGGGGCAAGGCTGCAACAACATCTCAGAGGATAAATACATTAACATCTTATTAGAAAAGAGATAATTTGGGAGAAAATTCCCATGCAGCTCATGGTTTATTGGTGTTTGTGCAGGAACAGGATAATGGCATAAGATGATGCTTATTGTCTTTTTCACACCCTGTTTTAAAGGGAATTAAGAGAAGAACGTGTGAATGTTTGGAGATTGGAAACTTCACTCCGTACAGAAACACTTAGTTTCTAAACATGTTCCTGTGATAACTAATGGGATTTGTAAAGCTTTCTAGTAATTCTGCATTCCAGATCTCCAGATTAGCCCTGCACGCCATAGACGACAAACCCCCTGAGGAACTGCCAGTCCTGAGTGAGGAAGAGCTGGAGGCTCTCAAGGACCCAGATGTGATCACCAAGAGGATTGCTCTGCTGGAGGCACAGCAGCACACGATGAAACCCAACCTGGGAGCCATCGCTGAGTTCAGGAAGCAGGTAAGGCTGGGGAAGGGCCAGGTGGGAGGAGGGGGCATGGTACTGCTCCCTCCTTAGGTGATGGAGGAAAACAGCCCAGCAAAAGGGGATCCTGTTCCTCTTCCTTTTGGAAACTGCAGTGGAACCCTATTAACAGCTGAATGTTTCTCAGCTTTCATCCTTAGCCAAGGGTGAAAGTTGTTTTCAGGAGCTTCCGTAGGCCTTTTGTGTTCCATACCATCAGTGTCAGGTGCAACTTCCTTGATGATCTTGAAGGTCTTTTCCAACCTGAATGATTCTGTGATTCTCCTGTGAGTGTTTATTTAGAGTCAAGTCTTCCAGTGGAGACACCAAGACAATACTGGGAGTATTTTCTCCTCACTTCAATCATATTGAACTAGTCAACAGATGAAATATTATTTAACATGGGTTTTCCTTCAATAGAAGAGATGAGACAAGAGAGAGAAAAACCCCAAATTATCAGGGCTGTTAGCTGTGCTGGGGAAAAGGGGTTTAAAATGGAAACTGAGGAGGAAGTGCTCTGACTGCACTTGTGTTGTGTTTACCTGCAGGAAGAGCTGTACCTGAAACATGTGGCTGAGCTGGACAACATCACCAGTGAGAGAGACAACTTCAGACAAGCCTTTGAAAATGTCAGGAAACAAAGGCTGAACGAATTCATGGCAGGATTTAATGTCATCACAAATAAGCTGAAGGAGAACTACCAGATGCTCACCTTGGGAGGGGATGCTGAGCTGGAGCTTGTGGACAGTCTGGATCCCTTCTCTGAGGGAATCATGTTTAGGTTTGTCAAAATACTTCGGATTCTATTCATTCTTGATTGTCATAACCTTTTTTTCAACCTGTTTTAAAGTTAGTTTTCATTGATCATCAGCAAACCAAGACAGGCTCAGTATTGGCAAGGACAGAAACCACAACTTGTAGCTCTGAGATCCATTTCTCCTGGAGAAATCAGGAGCTAACAGCAGTTGGAAAGCTTCTAACTCATTTCCCAGCGCTGCTAAATTCCCAAATCCCTTCATTCTGCCTAGGGAACCATGGCAGTCACCTTGTGTTCTGTCATAAATATTCCTAGGAGTATATTAATGACTTAAGGGTTGAATAGCACTAATTACTGGCAGTGTGAAGTGTTACAGCTGAAGCTCCAACAAGGTGACCTCAGGCTGACATAAATAACCCACAAACTCTTGGTTCCAGCGTGAGGCCTCCCAAGAAAAGCTGGAAGAAGATCTTCAACTTGTCAGGAGGAGAGAAGACCCTGAGCTCCTTAGCCCTGGTGTTTGCCCTTCATCACTACAAGCCAACTCCTCTGTACTTCATGGACGAGATCGACGCAGCACTTGACTTCAAAAACGTCTCCATTGTGGCATTTTACATCTATGTAAGTATGGAATGGGAACAGCTGCAACATCGTTTGTCTAAGATACTTCACTGTCCACCAGAACAGACCGAGTGGCAACAGTTATGGCCAGAGTTAAGATCTGGAATGAGAGTTTTAAGTGGAAGCAAATTTCATAGTATGTTGAGGGGTTAGAATGGAGCTTAGAGATCATCCAGCCCCAACCCTCTGCCCTGGGCAGGGACACCTCCCACCAGAACAGGTTGCTCAAGGCTTCATCCAACCTGGCTGTGAACACTGCCAGGGTTGGGGCAGCCACAGCCTCCCTGGGCAACCTGTGCCAGTGTCTCACCACCCTCACAGGGAAAACTTCTTCCTGATATCTAACCTAAATTTCCCTCTTTCAGTTTCTCCCCATTCCTCCTTGTCCTGTCACTGCAGCTCCTAACCAAGAGTTATGGGGAGGCATTTGTGCTGAGGACTAACACAAACTTTCTTCTGTTTCAGGAACAAACAAAAAATGCCCAATTCATCGTCATCTCCCTGCGAAACAACATGTTTGAGATTGCAGACAGGTTAATTGGGATTTACAAGACCCAGAACACCAGCAAAAGTGTAGCCACCAACCCCAAAACCATCTCTGCCAAGGGCCTGGCAGAACTCGCTGCTCTTGATCGTGCCACAGACGCAAAATAAGGTGGAACCAACTTCCCTCCCCATTGGTGCTCTTTGGTTTTGTCTCATCTATTTTTGTATTGGAGATTTTGGGGTTTACTTTTGTAAATTTGGATCAAATTTTGTAAAAGTTTTATCTTGTTAATAGAAACCAACCAAAATAAAGTCCCTTTTTTAATTAGAGAGTGTCATGGAACAATTGAGGGGGGCAAAGATAACATTCAGCCCATGCTGGGGAAACAGGAGGATCCTAGAACCACCAACCTGTCAGGCTCCCATCAGCATGGAACAGATCCTCCTGGAGGCTGTGCCAAGGCCCATAGAGGACAGAGCGGGCACTGGGGACACCCAGCACAGTGTCACCAAGGTCCAGTCCTACCTGACCAACCCAGTGGCCTACAGTGCAGTGAGACATCAGAGGACAAGGGAAGAGCTATGGATATGGATGACTTCTCTGGCCTTTGACAGGATCACCCATGGGAGAGAGCTGGGTTTGAGGAGTGGAAGGACTTGGGTGAGAGGCTCAACACACCTTGGCCATGTGCACTCAGAACCCCCTTGTGCTGGGCTGATCCCCAGCAGCAGGTGAGGGGGAGATTGTGCCCCTCTGCCCAGGTGAGACCCACTGCAGTGCAGCCTGCAGTCCTGGGCCCCCAGGAAGGACTTGGACCTGTTGGAGTGAATCCAGAGGAGGCCATGGAGATCCTCCAAGGGCTGGAGCACCTCTGCCATGGAGGCAGCTCACTGCTCTCTCTCCTCTTCCTCCTGTGATGGGACAGGGAAGGTCTGCAGGAAGAAATGGAGGAGCTAGCCAGTCCCAGTGTAAGAACAGGCTTTATTGGTATGCAAATTTATGCAAACATATAATGCATTGTAAGTAATAAATGTTTCAGTCAGTGGTATAAAGGTGTTTTATAAATTCCTGTAGTGTAGAAAATTAGAACTGTATTAGAAAAATGTTAGTTTTTAAAAGGAAAATAAAAGAGAGAAGGTGAGTGGGAAATGGCAGTGGACATCCAACCCTAGGATTTGAGGCTGAAGTGCCAAGTGCAGCCTCCACGCAGAGCTCCACACAAAGCAAATTGCCAGTTTTAGTGGGAAATGGCTATGACAGCACAGTCACAGTACACACCTGAACAGCACTTCCAAACCTGACCAGTGGGATGGATGGGATTTGCCTTTGGAACCCTAAAAGATGACAGAACACTCAGGAACACATTCCAGGAAGTGTTCCCCCAGGTCCAGAGCCCTGCAGTGTGGCTGGTTCCTGCTGCAACTCACCAGGACAATCCACCCCATGAGCTGTACATGGGCTGGATCAATACAGCAATATTGGGATTGGGGTCTTAGGCTTAAGGAATGTATCAGCATCATAGCTCTGAGCATGCCATGCAGTCTGGCAGCACTTGGCAGAGCCTCAGCAGTGTCTGTTGGCAGCCAGAGGCAAGGTTTGGGTTAAAATCCCAACAGTTGAAGTGAAGCCTCAGCTTTCCATCCTTACTTAACTATTGCTTAAAAACAAACAGCAGCCAACTAGTAGTTTTAAGTCAAATACAGTTCACTGTACAAATGGTGAACACTCATTAATGTTTTTATCAAATCCCCAGTGAACTGCAGCACTTGGAGCTCTCCTGGAAAAGGCTAAAACATGCTCAGTTCAGCCTGGAGCAGCTCCCAAGCAGCCAGTGGTGTCAGTGAGCACCTGAAGGCAGAGTGAAAACTCCATCCTGTTCCCTGTATTTCCAGGTTAAACTCTCTGGTGTTTGTGCTGAGAAGCTGAATGTAAATTTGCACTTCCTGCAGTGCATCTGTTTTCACTACAGGTAAACGATTCAGGAAGAAGTCAGAGCTCACTCCCCAGTGCTCCCTAGAGCACAGAGAACCATTTGAAAGGCACAGAGTTATTACACACGGGCTAAAAAAGAAATTACAGCAAAGAAGAAAAGGCTGAAATTGTGTCCACCTGAACCCAATGCTGAAACCCAAGGCCATGAATCCAGGCCTTAAAGACCACAGGTGGATCAGTTAAAACACAGCCAGGAAAACACCACAAGGGAGTTTGATGTGCTCTAGTGACTGAGCAGTTTGCTGCTCACAGGTTTTGGTAACCCTTTTGTGGTTTGATTACTAAAACAACCTAAAAAATGTTATTAAAAAATACAGATAAATCTACTAAGAAATTTGATAGGAATTTTTAGAGCTGAGACTCCAGATAAGCAACTGCTCATGCAGCTCCTGTTTCCCAGTTTGAACAAACACCTCCAGACCCACCACGTGTGCAAATCTTCAGTTAACTAAGAGTTAGCTCAGAGGAAATCCATACAATGCAGGAAAGGGAAGAACATGGAAGCAGCAAGGAAAAGTGTAGAACTCGAATGCAACTTCTAAGTAGAAAACAGAACTAATCCTGGATTCCTTCACTAGGCCTTAATTGTTGAAGTAGTCAAAAGGAACAATTCTCCTGCAAAACCCCATCAGTGAGGTGAATGTGTGGCATAGCCTTCCCACTGCCTTCTGCCA
>NW_008658959.1:32333-35655 GCF_000695815.1 Acanthisitta chloris
TCGGATGGCCCCGGCTGACACTGCTTTGTGCAGGGAATACACTGTCACCGTCAGCACCACACAGAGCAGCAGGACTGCAGGAAGGTTCACAGCCTTGAGCTGCACCTGAGGTACACGTTTAGATCCTCTTACATTCTTTCCAGGGCATTTGCTGCAGGTCTTCCTCTGGGGAATCAGTGTTAGTGTGGGAGTGAAGATGTCACTGATCTGACTGATTTTGGTCTTGGCCCACAAGTCCTCCAGCACATTCCTCATCCTTGGGTAAATCTCCAGAGATTTAACAGCTGGAAGTTCCTTCTGCCTCAGGGCTTGAAGTCGCTGCTGCAGCCGCTCCAGCCCCTCCAGGAAAGCCAGGGGAGACTCTTCCTTTAGAAGGGCTAAGCTCAGGCTGTACAGTTTAATCTGTTCCAGCTTCATGTTTTGCACCTGCTCGATGAGTGGCTCATACTCCTCCATGATGTGGCTGTTGAGCTCATCCAGTGCCGTCAGCAGAGCTTGTTTTTTCAGCTCCAGGGTGTCACTGAGCTTCTTAAAGTACTGCACCACCACCTCCTTCTCTCCCAGCACGGCGGTCTGACACTGGCACTTGCGCTCCTTCAGCAGCATGTAACGCAGGAACACGTGTTTCCAGTGTCTGTCACGCAGCTCCTCCTGGAGCTTCCCACAAGTCTCCTTGGCTTTCAGGTAGGCACTTTGGAGGTCATCTATGGGATGCCCATGGTGCTGCCCTATGGTGAGGCACTGCCCACACACCAGTTTCCTATCCAAGAGGCAGTAGATGTTCAGTGGTTGCTTGTGGTGTTCAGGGCAGGTTGGGACACCAGAGGGACCTTCTTGTTGCCACTTTTCTATCACAGCTTTCAGTGCAAAGTTGATGGGCAAAGATTCTGCTCCAGCTGCAGGAATTTCCACCAGAGTCCTGCAGCTTGGACACTTGAGGCGTCTCCAGAGGGAGAAGTTGTCCAGCTGCTCAATGAGACCTTTCAGGCAATTCCTGCAGAAGGTGTGGGAACAGGTCAGCACTCGGGGGTCCACGAAGATGCTGTAGCAGATGGCACAGGTTAACTCCTCCTCCAGGCAATCCATGGCCAGACCAGGACAACTGAAAAGGAAAAATGGGATTATTTTGTCACAATCAACTCATTTAAAGTCATTTTATTGACCCAAGTGCGTCAACATGACATTTCCTAACCAGTAATCCTCTACTTTGGCAGTTTATTGCCAAGGGGAAGAAAGGAAGGCAAAATCTGAGTGAAATGAGCAATGGTTCAAGGATTTCAGCAAAGTCAGAGCTGCATTCACCATCCAAGTGACCACAGTGTTTCCATATCCAACCTCTGCCTTAAAAACCCAGGGAAAGCAGCAACTGCCACTAGATATTGTTTACACTGGGAAACAGTAGAAGAAACCGGTAAAAGTCACAACAAGAATTCCTAAATAACATCATAACTATGAGCATTTTCTCCCACTGAGAGTAACATGTTCAATGTAAGAATAGAACAAGCACAGAAGCTTTTTTTTCTTCCCTAACTTGTTTCTAGTGTTACTTTTTTAATATAATCATTGGAGCATTAAATTTACTAGAAACTCTCTTGAGGTTCTGGCACAAAAAGCCCAACTCAACAGCCCTTACAGATACCACCACTACCAGGAGATAAATCCTGGGTTACTTGAAGCGCAACACTGAAACTCTTAACTTTTTCCCTCCTTTGCCACTTAGTGAAATCACACTGTAAAGCCCCAAGCAACAGTAACACTAAAGCCACTTTTCATGGTAAATCAGTATTTTTCCATTCTTCTAAAAAAAAAAAAAAAAAAAAAGAGAAATTACTGCAAACTTTCCTTAGCTTTTCCTGCCCCTTCACCAGGTCTAGTCAGCTCTGTAGTCTCTACTATACTGCAGAAAGACATTGTCTGAGCATTTAGTGTCAAAGACCATCAGTTTAGAGTCTCACTTGAAAACTGCAAGCAGTAAGGTGCAGCCAGGCTCATGCTGATGCTGATGGAAGGCAGATCCTGGTTCTGGAGAGTTACACAGCTCTGAGCACAGGGAGCTGCTCAGGGGGCACAGGACTAAGTCTGGCTTATCTCCCTGGTCAGGCCCCGGGGATAAATTAAGGTGAAACAATGCCAAAAGCTCAACTGGAAAGTTTTCTCTGTGGCAGCAGCAGTTTAAACCTCCAAGGGGTGGAAGAAAGGCAGAGGGGAACATGGGAAGGTAGAGAGAAAGCTCCAGATCACCGCGTGTGTTCTCCCGCCAACCCTCAGCAGGGGGTTGGAGGCTCTCCTGGTTTCTATCCACCTCCCCAGTCAGAGACCAAAGTGCAAATTGCCTCAGCACAGTTACCCAATTTGCTCCTCTGCACAGCGTTTGAAGCTTTAACTCTCTGAGGTCTGAGTCTCTGGTGCACCCTGAGAGAAGTGCTGAGCTCTCGAGTCTGAGCAGACTAAAGCCAAACTGAACAACAGGAGTAATAATAAAGATTTCATTTCCATCAGCCCAAAGAGTCACTTCAGCTCCAGGAGGTATTTGGAAAGTTTAAAGTGAATTTTATACTAAAAACACATTTATATCAAGTCCTACAGACACTCAGCAAAAGCCATTGACAAAATTAATACCAAATCCAACAGATATTTACCAAAACACGTCCCCAGCACTGACACTAACCTGTCCTGCACTGCTCTGGCTGCATAAAACCCATGAGGTTCTTTCTCTTTTCACTGGGAAGCCACAGGGCCTTATTTTCCAGCTTTTCCAATCAGCCACCGTGGCAACAACACCTGGGGGTGTATGTTAATCATGTCATGGGTTTAAGTGACATTTCAACACTGGGACTGAAGAAATGTGTCAATAACAAAGGGAAGATGAGCAACAAATCTGCTGTCTAGTTAACCGGTTTTCATAATTAATTCCCATAGGAAATACATTTGAAGGTTTATTGATATATATCTATATATCAATATCTATAGATATATAGATATGAAGTTATTATGAATCTTGGGAATGTCACTAGTGCTGAAACAAACCTCTTTGCTCCTGGTTAGAAATAAAAGAATCCTTTGTAGATATTCTCATTTTCTCTTATATATATGGAATCAACATTTTCTTTTCAACATCCCTGTTTAAAATCCAGAGGAAACAGCACTTCTATTATTCCTTGTTATTTATTATTCCTCAATTTCCAAACAGCTACTGCTGATGTTTGCTAGAGACACCCTGTGTTTTCTTCATTTGCTCCAGACAATGACTTGGAGTTGGACCAAGGAAGTAAAAGGAAATCCTGAGCAAAAAGTTGTTTAGAAACAGTTATATTTCATATAA
>NW_008658960.1:0-22033 GCF_000695815.1 Acanthisitta chloris
TATATACATGTAACTTTATATACTATATAAGTTATACTTACTTATAAGTCAAACCAACTGTATCCATGCACCTGTTTGTAGTTGTGTCACAAATTCTTCCACTTACCATATTAAGTATAATGAAAAATCAGTTTTATTTTGATCTTGTTCTTATTCTTTATGAATAGTCAAGGCTAAATATTTTCTTCTAGGCTAATTTCTTAAAGAACAGTGAACTGTTTAGAATATTGCAACTAAGCCTAGGATAAAGAATGGATATTAATGTGCCATGTCTTTTATTTAAGTGTCTACAGTCTACATTTTTGACATATCCAGGATTCAGATTACTGAAGGTAGTTGTTGGAGGGTTTTGAGCTCCTGTACCAAAGTGGGTGCTAGAAACAAGAACAGTTTCCAAATTTGAGTACTGACATGGAGCTTTGCTGAAAGCCAAGGCAAATGCAAACATAACCATAATTTCCTTCTGAAATTTGGTTTGGAGCACATGTCAAGAACATGAAAACTGAACACTTTTACCAAAAAAATAATTATTTAAACATGTTAATTAAAAGCACTTTTAAGAACAATTTTAAAGTGAAAGACAATAGATTTATACTAGATTTTAGGCAGAAATTCCCCACCATGGTATTGGCAAGGCAATGGAACAGGTTGCCCAGAAAAGTTGTGGACCATCATTAGAGCAGCCTGGTCTAGTGGAAGATGTCCCTGCTCATGGCAGGGGGCTTGAAATTAGATTATTTTTAAGGTCCTTTCCAACTGAAACCATTCTATAATACCATAATCACTTGTGGGTGAGTAGACTGGAGACAACTGAGGATTCAGAAGCTGTGAGCTAACACACAGAATGGAGAAGATGGACAGTGCAGGTGAACAGTTCTACTGAAAGCACACAGGGAAACTGTCTGGTTTAGCATCCTCTGTTGCTGCAAATAAACTATTTCAATGATGGCACATTTAAATATTTTTGCAACTAGTCTGAATTGCAATCATTTTTCCTGGGTTTTGTTGCAAATTGCTAATTTTAAAAACCAAACCAGAACAAGCTCCCCCACCTTTTAATTTTACCTAGCTATTTAAGTAAAAACAAATATCAGTGTTTATTAACATAAGGCTACATTTATGTAGGACAGAGATCTTGCATATCTGGGTGACCTTCCTGTTTGATGGTTTCCTTTTCTGCATTACAGTCCCACAGCCTCTGTCCCCTGTCCTGCTGGAGTACTTCTGTCCATTGAAGGATGGAGAAGGTTCAGCTCTCACCATTATTTTCGAGTCACTGAGTCATCTGAGTACATTTTTTTCTGCTAAACACCCATGACTATTATGGAATGTGTGTGAACACCCCCTCCCTCCCACAGTCACAAACCTTTCTAGTTGTTCCCTTGACCTCTAGGCAATCTCACACCCAGCCAAGCACACAAGTGTCTACATGCACTGCAGTGATACCTGATGTTGTCTCAGGGCCTCTCAGACCCTGTTTCTTCTGTGCTGAGAGACAGAAGTTGTGAATTTAGACAACTTCTTTTCTCTCCCTCTCACCCCGTTTTATAAGGATTAATAAATAGCTGAATTCTACTTGGCTTGATTTGTTTTCTCTCCCTCTCACCCCATTTTATAAGGATTAATAAACAGCTGAATTCTACTTGGCTTGATTTGTTCTGTTCTTACGGCTTGCTTCAGTACATGGCAATAATTTTCTGCTGAACTGCTTCTGCTGCACTTTGCCTGTTTCACTTCCCTTCCAAGAGAAGTGGCTTCAGAGTAAATACCAGACCAGCACTGTGTGACTCCTAGCCAGGGTTAAGTCTGACCACATAGACGTGATTTTGCCCAGCATCGGATTTTACCAGCAATGGCTTCTACTTCTGAGCTAAAGAAATGTGTATTTGCTATGAAGAGAGCACTCAGATTTTCATCTGTCAATTCTCAACCATCTGCAAAGCAGAACACGACTCTGAGATCCCCTGTGCAAACTGTCTGCTCTTCTGAGCTGAGAAATTATGAGAGAACAGTAATACTACATTCAGAGCAGTTTGCCCTAGTGTTTTCAGGTCCTCATTTTATTATGAGTACTGGAAAACCACTTTGCATGTGTGAGAGAACTCAGCATAATAGGAACAGAAATAACTTTATTATTATTATTTCTGTGCTGGAGGCAGTGCTGCCTGTGGCTCTGTGAAAGTGTGGAGCTCTCTTCCCTCCTTTAATAAAATCAAGAGGGAAGAAGAACAGCAGTTTGTTGCAGCACTTCATGGGTTGCATTTTCTGTTGGAGGATTATCTAAGGACATATTTACATTCAGCCAAGGTGCATCATGCAGACACCCCTGAACTATCAGAAAGAAAACAGAGAAGAAAATATGACAGAGCTGTTCCACACAAGACCTATCTGGAGGAGAAGGTGCTGTGTTACAGACTAAGCATATTGAAATCTTTTATGTAGGAAAGGACATGATTTCACAGACCTCTATCAGATATGTTCATTCTCCAAGCTTCAGCTTTAACTGGGAAAAAAATCAAACACTCTCTGGTGACTGATTTAATTACAATTCTTTGCTTACTGAATTATATCCAAACATTTAACCTGTACTAGGAAACATTCTGTGTTAGAAAACTCAAACAAAATTCAGAGTTGAAGTAGAGGCTTTTTTACTTGTTACAGAAGTAGCAAATATTCTGCTTCAATTAGTTTTCTGATAATTAGAAATTTATTCCTGAGTAATGCACCTTCTCACTTGTGTTTTCCATAGTTTCCCAATTAGAGAGAGGAAAAATATGTTTTTTCATATTTGCCTGAATGAAATACAGTCACCAAACTTTGAACATGCAGTTTCTTGCTGCAATAAAGTCAGCTCTTGGCAGTAGAGATAAACTGTACAATAGGTATTGTGCAACTGATACCACAATAAACCATATTCAGTTCAGAAGGAAACATTACAAACTGGGAGACACACACACCCTCCCCAAAAATACCCCAAGCCTCCTGACATTGAATAGGCAGGTGGTTTTTATTGCAATTTTAAGATCACTTTTGGAGAATGCCTTCCTTAGTCAAATACTATTGCCTTTAAAGATTAGTGTTCACAGCCTAATCATGCTGCACTTAGCTTAATTTGCTTTGCTGTGGACTCATTAAATTCTTTTCTTTCAGTCAGAAACCCTACCATGGCTTGGCAGAGGAACAGGAAATCTCTTCTCCATGCTGCAGGGTTGTGACTGCTCTTCCCTTTTAACCCATAGGCTGGAGGGTACTGCAGCAAATTACATCTGGGTCACACTTTCCTTCCTATGTAAAGAGCTCATAACCCCTTAAACCACTTTGTCAGCTGAACAACTGGGACAAGAGGGGGAAAAATTATTCTAATGTAAAAAATTACTCAGATTGCCATTAGATCAATTAGATCTAACATTTAATTTTAGATTAATTGAATGCCCAAGGGCAACAATCCCTACAACTGATCATAAATTTCTGAGGATGCTTTCGTGCCATCTCAGCTTGTGATAGATCCAGCATTTGGTGGTCAAGAAGAGACTTTCCTGAATTGCTGCTGTCATCTGTGTGCTGAAAAAGTGAACTTCAAGGAACAACATGTTAACATTTACCTGCTATTTGAACTGGAATCTGTGAATCAGAGTAAAGCATGAAATATTCTATTTAGTGCCACAAGCAATAAGCAGTGGAGGTTTTGCACTACTGTTTTGCTGGCAGAGGTGCAGTGTAAAAATCACTGATCTACTAAAGTTTGGAAGTCTGTCAAAAAGTTGTGAGCAGATGTACTACGATCATCCCTACAGCTGCAGGAGATGCAGACAGATGTGGTACATTGCAGTCTCACCTGGGTCCATAGAAAGAGTCTCATCTCACACAGACAGTGAGCAGTAAGGAGTATTTTAATTGCTGGATGATCTATTGCCTGGCATTAGCTCTAACTAGACTCCCCTTGTGCTGTCACACTCTTCACCTGCAGCTGAACTGAGCTAACAGAAAAGTCAAACTCTTTCCTATCTTTGGTATCTTCCAAAAAACCCATTTGAATTCTCCACCAGAAAGGCATGAACTGGCTTTCAGAGAGGATAGTGAATCCTGTCTGACCAGCACTGACAAGGATATCTCATGGTGGGATAACTGATAAGGCTGTTACAATAAGAGGAACTTTTTGCTATTCAGAGATATGTCAGTCACAAGTAAGACCCACAAACATGTGAAAAGTCAGCAGAACAGGCAGAGCTACACTTTTTGCAGCATACCTTAAAATAGTTGGCTTTAATACACTGGTGCAGCC
Source organism: Acanthisitta chloris (assembly GCF_000695815.1). Taxonomy (NCBI): domain Eukaryota; kingdom Metazoa; phylum Chordata; class Aves; order Passeriformes; family Acanthisittidae; genus Acanthisitta; species Acanthisitta chloris. The sequence goes on from NW_008658960.1 coordinate 4,283, forward strand.
ATGGCTTTTGGTAGTATAGCTGAGCTCTGGACATGCAGGACAGTGTGTTCATATGTCTTTCCATTTTCTGTACTATTCACTGTATTAGAGAGTCAGTGTTTCTGCCAATAATGCTGATTCTGCCCCTCTAAACGAAGCAAATGGAGCATAAGATCCTTCTATGTGAAATGAGAATTTTATTGGCAAACTTACTGGATGAAGACACCATGGAAAAGTCTCACTTTGAACAAACTGATCAGGATTTTAAGGAAGAGTATGCTAGAATGCTGAAGAGATTTTTGTATACTAAGACCCTTGTTATTTGCTATTCTGGACCCTTTTTTTCTGAAAGAATTTAACTACATAAAATGTTTGCAGCTGATGCTGAATTGTCATTTCAATTCAAATATTTTATTAAAATTTCCCCCATGACTATTTGCTCATCAATACAGGTAAGTTCTGGAAGATTTATTTATTTTATGCTTCATGTGTTTGCTTAAACTGGAATCACATCCTTTTATCAACTTTTGAATAATCATAGTTTAGAGAGAACACACTGTTAACTTGAACTTTGCAACATTTGACTATGAGTTTTGCATATTATTCCAATAGTAGTTTGATTCATTAGTTTCTGCCTGAAGCAAAACTCTCTTAGGGAGTCAAGGTGGATTTGCTAAGACAAAACCTGTGAGATTTTTCTCTACTGGAAAAGGAGCACAATAAAATAAATACATGTTTAAAAGGAAAAACTGCTTTCAAAAAGCATAGGCAATATCACAGTTTAAAAAAAGCAGCATAATGGGTACTTAACTCTGATTATTCTTTTAAAAATTAAGAAGAATTAAGAAGAATTCTTAATTAAGAATTACTAAGAATTAGTGAAGAACAAAAAGAATTATTTGAAAAATTAGGAAGAATTATGAAAATCAATTTATTTCACTAGTTTTAACCTCCACTATTATTTATTCTTCAAAGATTTAACTTGTAGGACTTCTGATCTACTGCTGGTGCCTTGCTTTGTTCAGCTATCCTAGATGAAGATCCCAATTACAGATGTTAATTGGGGCGGGGGACTCGGCACTAATCAGTTGCGCAAGTGCCCAACGCAAGGAAACAAATAGATGAGTAAGATCTTTAGATCACGACTAGTGGTAAATGTTCTGTTAAGTTTTTGCATATACATGATGGGACATTGCCTGTATGTTTTGTTTCTTTTGCTTTCCGGGGAAAAAACCCAAACAAACCAACCAAACAAACCAAAACCAAACGAAAAACTGCATTTGAAGAAAAGTGACTGAAGGGAGAAGGTAAAACCTTTTTTTTTTCTTCTTTTTTTTTTTTTTTTTTGCATGACAATGCAAGCAGGAATTACTACTTTAAAAAAAAATCTGCTGGTGTGTGCTTCCTGTTCCAGTTTGTTTAGTCACAAATCTGAATTAGATCTCTCTGTTGGTTGGTTTCATTTACTATAAACAGGTCTTGTGCTTTGTTTCAATACATCAAAGCCCATAGCCAGGCACAGACAGGTAATGGAAAAGGGGTGAGAAAGTTTACAGTCTTGATTCGTTGTTTCTTTAAGCCTTCCAGACAACGGTCAGAGGATCACCCGGAGGTTAAAAGAAGGCTTGGTTGTTGTTGATTTTTTTTTTTTTTTTATAAACTGGTTTCTCTTTTGTTCCTTTTCTAGAAACCACATGTAACTTCAGGTCAGAAAAGTGTAAAATGTGGCACTTCTTTAACCAACGTTACCGCTGCCCTGGGGTAACTGGATCGGGAAAAAGTGTAGGCTGCTCACCCTGCTGTGCTGGTGCCGGTGATGTCCTTCAGGTGAGTACCAGAGGTTTAATTTCTTTTCAATCTCCATCCTCTTGAAGGATGCAGATGGCTGAGAAAGCTATTTTCTCGTGACTGACACTGCCAAAATAAAAACAAAATCACTGGTTTATCCCTTAAAGACAAAAGGGAATCACTCTCTCCCACAATATTTTTAGCAAAGCTGCTCTAAAAGTTTGCTTCCTTTCTAGCCCTTGCATCTCTCCAGGTTTCCCATGTCTTTTCTTCCTTTCATTCTTTTTTCTTTCTTTTTTTTTTTTTTTCTTTTATATCTGGCCTGTTAAAACAACAGGAATGCTGTACTGGCCCTCAGCCAGCCAAGGCTCAGTGAGCAGGGTAAAATTTCAGTTCAGATTTACGGGAAGGTGTTGGGAGTAAAAATCTGGTTTGGTGAGTTTAAGGCAGGGAGTAGTCAAGAGACAACCTTGCTACTGTGAATGCAGAGAGAAAGGGAGGAGGAAGGGGGGAGAGAGAGAGAAAAAAAACCACCCAGGCTGGGGATTAGAGACCAATTTTTCCCCTGTCCGAGTTTCAGTGCGTGTTCCTGAGCTCCTGCAGCCCTTATCGAGTTTGTAGGCAAAACGTCGGGTCTGGGGGGGAAGAGCTGTGCCAACGAGGAGCTCAGCGCCCTGCTCAGCGCCCTGGAATGTGCAGCTTAGGGCAGGGGCGAGCAGGGGCTTTGGCTTAGCTGGGAGTAATTGCAAGTTTAGTGCTCAAAAAAAAAAAAAAAAAAAAAAAAAAAAAAAAAAAAAAAAGAAAAAGAAAAAAAAAGAGCCAAGAGAGGGGGTTAAGGTTGGGAGAGCTGTTGCTCCAAGCAGCAGTGCAAGGAGTTGCTCAACTGTGATTTAGCAGCGCAGTAGGAAGGACAATGTGTTGGTCTCTGCCCTGAGACTGGTGCTGCAGATGGTGCTGGGCGCTGAGGTGGGCTCCAGGTAGGTACCACTGCTTTTCCATCTGCTCTGCACTTCCCCTGTCCTCACCTGAGCGTTGGCTTGTCCTTACTCTTCTGTGATTGGGTTGACAATGTAAGAGGACAGAAGTTCACTCAGAAAATATGTTTGAAAGTTGTTGGTTTGTTTGGTTTTTTTTTTGCGGGGGCAAATGGAGAGGACTGCAGAGGTACTCGGTGAAGTTTTGATGACTCTTTCGCAGTGACAGATTTCTGGTGATTCTGAAGAAAGGTATGGTGAAGTTTTGATGACTCTTTCCAAGTGGCAGATTTCTGGTGATTCTGAAGAAAGGTGACAGATGAGAGGCAGAAGCAGGGATTAAATAAGGGCAGAGTGAGAAGTGATCTGCAGATCTGGTAGTTTTAAATTAAAAGATGTATGTCTCCATGTCAAAGGAAAAACACAGCGTGATGTACCTCATGTCTTTGGCGTCAGTTTCGGAAGGAGTGTTTTGTTTGTATGGCTGTTTCTTCTTTTTGAACATTTAAAATAACGTGGGTCGGACAGAACGCAGAGTGGTGGCACAGGTGACAGGGAGATGAGGCTGTGAGGCTTCTGTCTGCAAGTCTGTTTGAGACATCAGCATAAGAATGGGATCTTATCTGGGAAAAGTTTCTGATGACCATTTAAAATGCATGTGTTGATCAGGAGGTCGAGCATCTTCTTCATGCTGAGGTATGTGTGATTAAATGAGGAATTACCAGGGTCTCCTTATTCATGTTAAAAGAAATAGCAGGTTTTTTAATTATTTTTTTTTTTTAGAGGTAAGGCTACACACTTCATTTCTTCTTAGGAATTTGAAATAAAACTTTGAGCTAAAGCCAAACTATTATAGTTGTTAAAGATGGGCTGGGACCTGACAGGTCACAAAAAACCTCTCCTGAATTTTATCGGCTCAACTGGGCTGACCTGGCAGAGGGCAGGAGCATCAGGCTGGGCTGAAATGAGCTGCCTGAGGCTAACGCAAATCGGAGCATCAGAGCCCTTACGTGCCTCCTAGACTTTGCAAGTGATAATTTAGATGAGCCTGAAATTATTCTTTACCAGCTGGGCCGAGTTCACATGCTGAGGGAAGGGGAACTGGGTGTCTTTCGCAAGCAGGGACAGGCGAGGTGCCAGGCCATGGGGGCAAGAGGTCGCCCACGGTGTTAAGCAGAGCCTGGTGTAGAGCTGGAGAACTGGAAGGCAGCTCTGAGAGGAACCACAGATAACACCAGGAACGGGCTGCTGCTTGGTGTCCAGCAGACTCCAAACTAAAGCTAGCAGACTGCTGTCTGGGAGATAAATGAAGAGGCAAACACTTCTTGCACATTCGTTCTCTGTCCCCACGCTCCCCTGAATATTCCCATCCTGGGAGAGGTTGTTCTTTTGGCTTGTTTCGAAGTTGTGCATCCTGCTGTGAGCTGAGGGCCCAGGAAGACCCCAGCTCCCTCCCCTGCATGGGGTCTGACCTCTTCTGAGACACAGGCTCTGGGCCCTTGGTGTTGTTAGGGAAATATTTGGAGTTGACTGGCATGTAAATAGGGTTGCTAATAATTTCTCAGTGTCCCTGCTGCAACTGGGGATGCAAAATCTTTGTTTGAGGTTTTAGAAAGTCTAGGAATGTACTGCCTTCAATACACCACATCAAAAAAAAACAACATTGAAAACCTTTGAATAAAAGTAGCTAATATAAGCAGTGGAGATAGCAGAGCCTTCAGGGAATAATGCTTATATGGCAGATCGGTCTGAAACCTTGACTTTGCATGGCCTGTGCCTGGCTGTGTTTAGCAGGGCTATCCCTGGCACTGGGGTCTGCTTTTCTGCTTTCCACATTTCTGAGTCTTGGCTTCCTTCACATGGCAGAGCCCCCTCAACTCTGTGAAATGCTAAACCCTCTTCTGCAAAAGCATCTGACAGAAGGCAGAGGGGTTTGCTTTTGCTTCTTAGGATATATTTTTTCTACTGTTGGCCTTTTCCTCCCTTTAAAAATTAAGATCACCTGGGTTAAAAGCTGGAAATGATGCTTTTTTCATAGTTGATTAAAAATATTTAATCCCAGTAAAATAATCTCAATTCTTACATCTACTATCATAGTCTCATTGGTGGCTCTAACAACGAGTGGAATGGATGTTTATGGTTTTAAGTGTATACTGAATTCCTGTTTGTTGAGTTGGTAGTGGCATAGTCAAAATTTATTAATATCCTGCAGCTAGAGAAAATCAGGGGGTTATTCTGGAGTGGGTGTGCAAGAACCTATTGGTTTACCATAGGAACCCACAGCACTGTTAGTGACAAAGTCCAGCAGATGTTATACTACACTTAGAGGTGAAACAAAAATGTAATCTTGGCTTCTTCATACAAATCACTGGTCCTGATCACTGTGCATAGTTTCCCAAACCAACATTGCTCTGATTTATTGAGCAAATTAATAGGGGCAAGTATGTGCTGTTTGTAAGGAAACATTGCCAGATCCTGTTCCTGTTGAGAAAAGAAATCAATGACTTGGATGAACATAAAGATCAGGTTTGCTTTGTAGCAAGGAAGAAGATCTGACAGATTAACTGTGAAAGGACTATCTCCATGTCTGTGTATGGGTATATGTGGTTGCCTATTTGTCATGAAGCTGAAATCTCCAACTACTGATGACCTACACCCACAAATCATCCCTTACATTGTAGTCACTTAGAAACTTGTTTCAAATGGGGATTTTTAGGTGCAGTTTTCAAGGTTGATAAAATGGATCCTGTGAACAGGATATTTTTATCTGCTCCTTTAGCAGAAGGAAGGATTCTGACCTTTATCTTTACAGTATGAGGCCTAAAATAATATTTCTTTCTGCTGTTGTAATTTTTTTTTCAATAAAATGCTTCTGGGTACACCTTGCTCTTGCCAAGATCAGGAACATCTCAGTAGCCTTTCTGAGACAATGCAGGCTTTGTATAGCTATGGCTGGTAGGGTTTTGGTGACACCGTAAACTCAACAGAGCAAAGCAACTTCTTAGTAACTGCAAAGCTGACTACCTGATATTTGAGGGCATTTTCGTCCTTTCCAGGCTTTCATTTGCCATGATCAGAGGCAAGATTTTATTTGAAAAGAAGAAAGAGCTTTCTGATAATTTTAAAGTGTGTTTTACAAAATATGCTTGGAGTCTGGATGTTATCTTTTACCTAGCTAGGTCATAAAGCTGATACTAAATCAGCACAGACAGGCTTATTTGTTGTGAGATGGAAATAAACTACAAATGCATGAGAATCCTCAGCTAATAATCATGAAACAACAGTAACTTTCAGCTACTTTCAAAGGGGACTTAACCAACCACTGGCAACCAAAATGCTTTCTATCCTATTTGCCAATGTGACGACCTTTGGGAGGTTTACACCGGAGAAGCAACACCCCAAGTGATGTAGCTTGGAGTTTGTATTAATGTTTTTCCCTTTTGTGTACCCAGTGGATGTGCTTGAGTTCTGCCTTTGAAATAAATTGAAATACTGTCTCTGTAATTTGTCTTTTATCAGAAAAACTTATTAAGCTCCACCACAAGTCAGGGTGTAGGTTGAGTTTCAGCGAGTTCTCAGTAACATTAAGATGTCCTTAAATGATTGCTGTGTCATAGACCTGGGATTCCTGACCTGGGTGTTTCTGCTATGTGAGTGGAAGGACTGTCACTGCCATGTGGGGTTTATGCATGAAATACCTGGGGAGGGGCAAGAGATGGGTTAGATGTGGGTGGAGCACAAGGAAATGGTGAGGGGGGTCAGCTGGGTACTGAGAGAGTGCACTGCACCCACAGCCTGGCTGCTGTAGCACTATTTCAGCAGCAAGGGAGACATTTTAAAAGGAATTTGGGAGAGGTGAGCAGAGTTCCTCTGCAGTTGTAACCAGGGAGGTAGTCCCAGGGAGGAATTATGAGGGACAACAGAAAGGCACTTGATGGGAAGCATAAAGCAGGTGTTCAAAAGCTGCAAAAGGCACCCATTTGCCATTTGTGCCACTCAGCTCTTCCTGCCTGTGCATGCACTGTGTGTAATGACACGTTTTATTTGTAAGAGAACGGATAGATGGTCAACAAGAGCACAAAAAATGAGTTGCACACTCAAAGCTGTGAAAATTACCCTTGATGTAGTATTTGGAAGAAGAAACAGTGGCTCAAGATTGTAGATCAACAGTGGATCAATTATGAAAGCAGAAAAAAGAACGTCACCATTACTGAGCTAACGTGAGGGTGAGCCCCTCGAAAAGATTTTAAGCTATGAGGGCAGATAGAATAGCTTTGACATGCAAGCAGAAGCATCACCAGGTCTTAGCTATACCTTTAAAGCAAGGCTACCCAAATTAAAACTGTGCCCTGCCTGCAAACTGTCACTGTGGAAAGAAAAGAGACTTTGGGTATCCCTTAAGAGTGGGGGTATTAGAGACCCTGTTTTATCCACGTGGAGCTGGAAGTGATGGCTAGGCTTTCAGCAAACTGTCTTTGAATCTTTCTAGCAGGAAAAAGTGGGTGAGGGGCATTGGCTGGGCTGGATATTACAGGGGAGCAAATTGAAGGAAATTGAAATGTAGGGAGAATTTGCCATTTAACTCGGTAGAAAGATAAGGGTTAAAAGCAAAAGAGAAGTCATCAGGGTTGATGGAGTGGAAATCACAGAAAGGCTGAATGGTGGGACATAATGGGGGAGGCTAATGGTTGGTGCTGAATGGGACCACTTGAAGGTTAGTGCAGAGAGAATTCAGCAATAGAGAGCCTCAAGTCTGAGCAGTGCATGCCAAATAAAGATTTATTTTTTTTACGAGGAAAAGGATCGGGGCAGCAGAGAAACGGAATAGGTGAGATGGACACAGCATGACAAGGAGGGTGATATGGGTCATCAGCATAAATCAGCAACAGTGAGAGGAGAAAATGGAGAATCAAAAACTGGAGGAGGAAACTGATGGATTTGGGTGAAGAAGAGGCATCTGCAGGGCTGGGAAGAGAAGGGAGGAAATAAGAAATGAGGGATCCTTGCAAAGAGGAGGAGGAGGAGGGAGAAAGGGAGGAAAAGGTCAACTCACTGAGTATAGTCTGATCTCCAATAGCAAAACTCTGAGACAGAGGTGCTTCATTAGGGTTTGAAAGCCATGCTCAAGATTTCAAGCAGCATGCAGGGTATGACTGTGCTAGCTCTCGAGGCTGGGGAGGGAGTAAGAGCTAGAGCTGGAAAAAAGGCACGAAAGGCAAGGAGAGAAGATAGAGTCAAACACGAATATGCACGCAGGGGCATGTCCTCTAGATGTTTTTGCAACCAAAGAACACATTCAGCTCACATCAATAAAATATTAACATTATTACCATGACTTAAGGCCATGTCCACGTCACGTGCATGCTTCTGGCAGTAGAATTTCTGTTGGCTGTGTGTGCTGAAATTTCACCAGAGTTCATGTGCTGTTATCCACATCATAAGGTGAGTGCTTGTCCTCACAGGAAGCATTCACTGTCATTAGCATTCCCACTAAAGGTAGCACTAATACAGTGCCTGAGGTTCACAGGAGCATAGGCACAGGTAAAGTTGTGGTAGATTCCATGGGTGAGTGTATTCAGCCTTTTGGGACTGCAGTACAGCATGTGGCTCTTGAAGACAGACTCTACCCTTGACTTCTCAGCCTCATGAAGTGGGCAAGAAAAGACACAACTTACCTGACTTGCTGAGTGCACATGTTCAGTGGGTGGAAAGCTGGAGGTGCCTCAGGCTGGGTCAAGTTGATCTGAATGTGCTTGTTGTTGCTGCCATATGTGGTGTCTTACTCAGTGTTTACAAAATAAACGGGATGAGGAGATGCTCCTGACAAGATTGTCTGCTTACCCTGGGCACCCAGGCTCAGGGTGGCTGCAGACATACCCAGCAGCATTGCATGGGCCCAGGAACAAGCTTCAACCAGGGCACAGCCCAAACACGCCCCTGTCCTGCAAGAAAGGGGGAAAAAAAAGTGCTTTTCATAGAGGCTAATTGTATTGAGCAGTAATAAACAAAAAGGCTTCTACACACTTCTTCCACATAGTGACGTCCCAAGTCTCATCTTACCTATGTGAGTTACAGGCCAGACTGCACATGTGCAGAATTAATCTTCCTAAAGTGCCACAGGGTGGCAAGGGGTGTCTGGGACAGCAAGAGGGTGCCCTGCCTCATGTGGTGTGTGAGCAGTGGGAACAGGGTCCAAGACAGGCAGCAGCTCCTGAGCATGTGGCTGCACTGACCTGCTCCTCACTATTTCATAATGTGCCAGCCTGGAGCCCTCCCTGACATTGGAAGGTCTTTCCTCTGACCTATTTTTTAGCACAGGTGTTTGTAGGTCCTTACTGGAGGTGCTGAGAAGATCAGAGACCATGTCTTCCCATGTTCAATCTTTATTTCTCTCTCTCTGTTTTTCTTCAGGTAGTTATCCACGAGCTTACATTTCTGGTAAGCAGCAAGACAGACTAGCAAACAATTTTAGTTTTTCCTGTCTGCTGACCTTATGAGTCAAAGTAAGAGAATTCCTGTTGGAATTCCTGTGCAAATTCCTGGCCATTCCCCATGGCCACCTGCCTGGGGGGAAGTTTGTCAGTGCACTCTCTGGTTGATCTATGGGGCCTTATATAAAACCTACAGGTCTGAGGGTGTGGAATGACCTGCCAGAGCCCCTGAGCAAGTGCTAAAGTGCTCAGTGTTGTTAAACTGAAGGCACTGGTGGCCTAGCTGGCTTCAGAATGAGAAAAGCCCAGGGTAAGCATTGTGCTCACAGTGCAGTTTTTATCTCCCTCTATCTAGAGCATTATGTGGAGTTTAAACAGTGGGTTTTGATTCCTGTCATCTCCCGAAAATGGGTTTGTGGTGGTGTGCTCCCAGGAAGAGAGACATCACTAAAACACATTAGAGATTTATCCGTGTTATCCATGATCCTGCTAGCCCCTGGGCTGTGGGGCTGCTGAGAGCAGGTTGCTGGCACTGTTGTGCCTGTCTCATTGGCTTTTACCAAGGAGGCTGAAATTTGAGCCAAAAAAGGAAAATTCTATTATTAATATAAATATATAAACAGTATATGCACTGTAGATATCAACACAAATCAGTCTCAGTGCTGGATTTTCAATTCCCAAAGCACTGTCAGTTACCATCTTCATTTCTATTTTAGGGGAGTGATTTGATGGGATCATTTCCCCTCACTGTGTCATAGTTTCCCCACCAACAGATAGGAAGTACATATTTTTTTCCTCTCCTCTGTGATAGACTAGAAATGCACTCCTGAGGAATGCCACAGGAGACAACCTGTTAAAGAATATACTGTGTATATAAAAGAGGTGATAGGGATGCACCTTCTTCTAACATGAAGCACTTGTCCCTCTATATTTTCCAACAGACAACAGGTTTTTTTCTGAATAAATAAATAAGTCATGTACAAAATACAGGGTCTCCAAAGAAAATTAAAACTGAACGATTGCAGTCTACTTACCTATGGGCAGTTTTATGAAACTTAGTTTTATGAAACATGCTGTGTGTCTATAAGCCTAGAAGGTTAGGTTTGTAATAAAGCTTCATACTGGTAATAGTGAAAATGTGTTAAAGACCATGGCTCTCCCTGAATGCTGCCAGTACCCAAGACACAGATTGCACAAGGGAGTTGTAAGCTGGGGTGTAAGTTTATAGTATATTTGGACACACCTTCTTGTTTTAAATACATAGGCTACTGTCTGGTTGTTTTTTTTCTTGTACTCCAAAATAATCAGAAAGGATTCTGCTGCATTTTGGGATAAATTCAAGGCTATCTGTCCCTTGTGCCCTAGGAATACCCACAAATGAGTTGGACAAACCCTTTCCAGAGCTGAGGCCAGTGCAAAGAGGATTAGATAAGCTTGCTAGCCGTGGTTGTGCAAGTTTCTTTTGGAGTTCTGTGTTCAAAGAAAAGCTTGTCCAAAACCATGGTATCAAAGCTCCTTGGTGGTCTGACTCCATCCATACAGTGCCTTATGGCTCTCAGCATGCAGTGCTGCCCTCTGGCTCACTGCTTCCCCATCCTCTGGTGTTCACCTTCACCTTCTGGCATGGGTGGCAGCTCCTGGGTCCTCCGTGCTCTCCACTGGCTCTGTCTGTGTCCATCACTCAGTTAGGGTCCATGGCCAGGGATCCTGGCACAGGATGCAAAGTCTGTGGAGTGCCAGGGCACAGGCAAGACAGTTCAGAGCACTAAGCAGCTGGATGCAGAGATGCTGTGGAAACAAGGAAAAGCAGAAGGGATGAACAGCTGGATGCAGAGATGCTGGAAACAAGGAAAAGCAGAAGGGATGAATGCCCTCCCCACCAGCATCAGGAGCTTTGAATGACAGACAAGGTGAAGGAACCAGCCTTTCATTTTCACTCCGTTTCTGTATTGTTTGAATCCGGGTTCCAGCCACAATGCCAAAACGCAGGAAGGGTTTGGCTTGTGCCTGACCTCTGACAAGGGAGCACTACTTCTCTGTCTTCCAAATCAAGCACTGTAACATGAACAATGTGAGATTGTGCTGCTTCTTCTATAGATCCAAACCACTTCTACCACATTTCCTCTTCGTCCAATCTTATCTGTTTCATGTTGCAATCCTTGCTGTGCTTCTTCCCTATTTCCAAATCAAAGCACAATCTTTTTGCAAAAAGTATGAAAGCTGCTTCCATTTCGAAACAAGGCCTGTTTTAAACAAAGAATATCAGGTAGTGGTTAACTCATTGGTTTGTTAATCCTTACCTGGAAACTAACCCATGCCAATATCATTGTGTTCTTAAAGCTCTTGTAAATGTCAGTCACTATTAAATAAAGGTTTCTTCTGAGTTCACATGTACTATTGTATGTACATGTGCAATAGGGTGTAGAACAAGCCAGGCAAGAAGCAAAAAGTATCGAATGACTGGTTTTGCAGGAAAAGAACCAGTATAAAACTTAGGAAACCTGGGTTCATGTCCCTGCCTTGCCATAGAAAATGACATGCATGGTTAACAACAGTCTGGTCAGGTGGTTTGTTTCTGGTTGCTGTAGATACCTGTTTTGTGGTTACTGGTCTCTGCTGGTATAGCTGAACATCCCATTGGGTTGTGAGGTCTTGCAGCAGGATCTGCTATGGCCAATCTGTGGAGAGGTATGGCAAATCTCAGGGATTCTTCTGTGTTCAACTTACAGCTCCATTTTGATAGGGTTGGGCAGTTGTGCATGGGCAGTCATGCTGTGAGACCCATGGGGAGGGATGAGGGAAGGTGCCAATCACAGCTGGACACAATACCCAAACTTCTGGCAGCCTCTGAGTTCCCTGCCTCAGCTCCCCTTCCTACACTGTCCTCAGCATCCCCACAGCCCCAGGGTGAGAGGGACTTGTAGCCCACTCTGGAAAAAAACTGCACACACTATAACCTATGGAGATCTGGGGCTGTAACTGCTCTAAGTGCATGAAACTTTGCACCCAAGCGTTCCCATTGCGCAAGCAGATGTAAAAGGAAGAAGGCAGCAGCTCTGGTTAACAAGAGTGTCTTGCATTTTCTACTAGGAGACTGTTTTAATTTGCTCATAATTTTGCAAAGCTTTAAGTTCCTGCATTGAAACTTCACATGGCAAAATGTCTGCCTGAAGCCTGTGAATTGTTCTGCATTTGTCCAGATAGAGGTCTGAATGTTGCTTAGCCTAAAATGATTTGTCTGTTTCTGAAAATCAGTTAGAGAATTTGTTTTTTTTACAAACTTTTGCAACCTCTTCCTGGGGCAGTGACTTGACCTTGAGCAGGGAAATGGCTCTTGCACAGGGGTACCCAGGTTTAAGCTGGACATAAACCTTTGAATATCACAGTTTCCATGTATTTAAGTGGAAACTTTAGCTTTTAACATCTAAGTTTCAGAAACCACTGTTCACACTGCTCTGAGCAAGACTTGAGTTGCAGATCTGGTATGAGGCTGCTGAGTTCTCTGCCCTGAGCTAAAGAGCAATGTATAGGGCATATAAAGGTACAGGAAGCAAAGAAACATGTACTGAGGCTCCTAAAGAGCAGGTTGGACTTAGGAGGAAGGGAAGGAAAGAGAGGAGAGACAAGAGAGACAAGGAGGTAGAAGAGGGAAGACAGCTGTCTGCCTGGAAAAACTGATGAGGAGTCAGAAGGATGATGGAAGAAGTTATTTGAGGGGATCACTCAAACAGAAGTGACTGAGAACTGGTCACTGGGCATGGAGACAGCACATTTGGGAGCAAGGTCTGACACAGGGGGCTGTGATGGAGACAGACAGGCAGAGCTAGAGAAAATGACGAGAGGAAGAAAATTGTGTGAGTTTGGGGCACTTCTCTTGGACAAGGGCAGGAGCAGGGGAAGGTGCAGATCATCCAAGGAGCCTGGATGGAAGCCAAGCCAGAGCACCTGGGGATGTGAATTTTTCCCCGCTCCAACTTTCCCTTGGGAAGCTGGAAGGAGTCCCCCACTCCTGCCTCTTGCCTCTTTTGCTGCTGCTGCCCTGCCTCTGCCATTTACTGTTACTTTGTGAAACAGAAGTCCGTGCAGTAAATCTCGTGTGCTGCCCCTCCGGGTGACACATGCATCAGCAGGATGCCACATGACAGACTTTGGGGTTGGGTTTCAGTTTGCATCCAAAAAGAAAATACAGAGAAGCTTGGGAAACAGTGAACCTACTCATAAAAACAATATGAAGTGTGGAATTCAGATAGTGCCAGATTTATAGTCTACACAATCCTAATTTGCCTTCTGGTATGTATTATTATAGTATGATCCTGAGGTTTTGACACATTCAGTACTGATGAAGTTTGTTTGTAGAATCCTTGCCATATAACATGCATAAAAAGTAGGGTGGTCAGTGAACTTTAAATATTTTCAATTGTTTTTTTCTCCTGTTGTTCAGGATGTAAATGGTTCATGGCCTTGTATTGCTTTGCTCTGAAGCAAGATTTATCACTCTTTGTCTTTTTAGTGGTGTTCATTTCTATAACATTTAAATACATACAAACAGTAATGAGATAATCTGCAGTACAACTGTTTGATATTTACTTACTAAAAAAAATAGGGACACAGATATAAATTAAGAAGTTTGCCATAGTTTTGACTGTACAGTTTAGGATGGCACAGGCAAACTTGCTTAGTTAAAAGCCTTCACTGAACAATGTGCTTTAGGGTTAACAAGCTATAGACTTATGCCAAGCTAAGAGGTTATTTTGGGTCATCAGAAATAAACGTATGTAAATATGTTGAAATGTTATTTCCACATTTTCAGAATAATGCAACCACTTTTTTTTTTATTTCGAATGAAATTTCATTTTAAAAATGTCACCAGATTTAGCAATAGAAATGGGGTAGAGAATCAAGAACTAAATGTTTGCCTTGAGGCAAAACAAATTGTCTCCTTTTCTTTTTTCTTTTTTGCACTTCAGCTTACAGTATGAGTCAGTCACACTACTTGCCTTATGACTCTACTTTCCTAAAAACCTAGTTTTGCTAAGTGCATTTCCCACCAAGATCACTTGTGCTCCTTGCTTCTCCAAGCACATTGCAGACCAGAAAATGTTCCCATCTGAAAATAAGGAACATGCAGTTGGTCATCATCTGTACAAAGCTTTGTTTACATGACTTGGCCAATGATACACAGGATCCACGTGCAGGGCAAGGGCAGAGAGCAGTAAACAAGAGCCTCTTTATCTGCCTTAGCTGTGAGTTCTCCTTTCCCACAGTGCATCAGGTGCTGTGTCACCTTCATTGTCTCAGGTAGAATGGTAGGGACAGCAGTCACGGTTAGTGCCCAAGTCCAGCCTCTCTGCAGGAGCAATGTGTCACCCTCTGTACTGCAAGGGAGCCCTCCATCTCCCACAAGGGTCCAGAGCAGTGCAAGATCCAATTTGCAGCAAATCTTCCAAATAAGAGGTGCTCCAGGGACCTCTGGCACTTCACAGGGACACATTGCACCACTCACTCTCCCATGCACAGGATCCATCCAGAGCTGGGCTGGCACCTGCACTTAGTGAAACATGGGAGTGAGGGCAGTGGTACTGCCTGTCAGTTTGGAGGGTATCCAAGGAAAGCCCTGTGATGCTTCAGTCCCTCCTGGACTGCAGAGCTGTGCCAGGGTGCACCAGAGGCAAGTGGCTGGGGTGGGGAGCTGCAAGCCCCTGCCACTGCAGTCAGGGATCTGTAGGGCCAGGAAGAGAAATCACAAGAAGAGGCATTCTCACCACCAGTACCTGATCAGGTTTTGGGCTGGGAAAGGGGAACCCTGGGTTGTTGTTTCTGTGCCATGGCCCTTTTCTGTGTTTTATCCACACCTCTGCAGATCCATAGGGTAAAATAGGGTAAAAGAGTTTGCACCTCTAATAGGGGACAAAGCCAAACTCTTCTCCTAGTCTGTCATGGTAGCTGTATGTTCCCTTTCACACACCTGCACCTGTGCTCATCAGCACTTTCTTTAGTCTTCTCTTGCAAGGTCACCAGCTCTAAGGAGGGCCTGGAATGCATGATGATTGCTGTGTAATACATGATAGTGACTTTTCAAAGAGTGCAGGTCTGTCATTATCATTTCACGTCTGTCCATTCCTCTGTTCATTTAATGGGACAATCACAGAGAATGCAAGCCACCCTCTTCATTTTCAAAGCTTTGCTCAGGTCCGTAGGCTGACCCAGCTGTGTTGGCCAAGTCATATTTAATTCCTTCTTCTCACTGTGCTTCACCCCTCTATTCCCACACTGACAAAACTAGGGGCCATACTTCCACCTTAGCAAGAA
Source organism: Acanthisitta chloris (assembly GCF_000695815.1). NCBI lineage: Eukaryota > Metazoa > Chordata > Aves > Passeriformes > Acanthisittidae > Acanthisitta > Acanthisitta chloris. The sequence goes on from NW_008658960.1 coordinate 19,764, forward strand.
AAGCTCCTCATCTGCTGGCCAGATTTTGCCTGTCAAGGCTGTATGTGCAGTGTGTTTGTGCAACAAACAGGGAAAACCGTCTGAATTTTGCATGGACCAAGGGAGCTTGCAGTAGTGACCATGGAGCAGCAGCTCACAGCAACCTTGGCTGTCTCATGGTGGCAAGGAGAGCCTGTGTCTGCAGTGGTTATGCCCAGTTACTTGAAACTGGTAAAAATCAGCTTGTAGTTTTCTGGCTTTCAAAGCTGAATTGGCATCCACCCCCTTGGAGGTAACATGCATTATTCCTGTTGTACCTGAGCAGGGTTCTTTTTCCTTTGTATTCTCTCTCGGTTCAGACTGATTTAATATTCCTTCTCTCTCTCTCTGGTTACTCTGTGTCTTAGTGCTTAGAGATTTCCTGCCCATATATTGAAAGTTTTTAATGAAGAATTTCAGCAACACTCAGAGTTACCAGTAAAAGACCTCTGCAGATTTTGACAGAAGGAGTTATATGAAATTACTTCTAATCTCTTTATCCTTGTCACACCACTCTGCTATGCAGTAATACACCAAAGAATTTCCAGAAAGCAAAGGTTGGCGACTTACAATACTGACCGACTTGGTCGAAAAAATAAGTAAAAAAGGAACTGGAAGGTGAATTCAATCTGTTGCTGTGCTAACTGGGGGACAAAGGAGGGGGAAAGTGGGGAGAGAAGGCAGGAAAAGGTAAACCCTTTCTCAGTTTGATTTTTATCTTTTTCTAAATAAAAACTTGAGGCCAAGCAAGCCATTTCCCTCAAAAGTTTAGGTCGTTCTTAAAGTTAAAAAATCAAGCATTTTGGTTGACTTTATCATGGCAGCTATCAATGGCACGTTGTTAATCCCTGTTAGAGTGGCAAAGCTGCAAAACAAATAACAGTATGTCATTGAGTGCAGCAGTTCTGTGCCTGACAGGTTTTCATTTTTCGCCCCGTTGCATAATGCTGGCATGCACAGACGACACGTAGCGTTTGAAACCGTCTGCGTAGGGCTTGGTCCTTCTTCCATTCAAGTCAAGGGCAATACTCTGCCAGTTCTCAAAAGAGGCAAGGTCATGGTGTGTGCTGGAGCTGCAAACAGACCAATTGGGAAGCCAGGCAGCAATATTTTAGAACAGGTCAGCTGTCTCCCACTCTAGTTCAGTCCTACCTGCACTTGTGCAAGGACTTAACCACTTGAAATCCCATGACAACTAAGAACTTCCAGCACTTGCCTGTTGTTTTCTCAGATTTATTTCCTTAAACAAAAAAACACACACAAAAAAAGGAACAAGAAACCTCTGATATTATTTCCTCCTGAAATGCACACATACAAAACCAACACACTGATTTTCTTGTAGTCTATGTTTGTCAGTCTTATCCAGGCATTGCGTGTAGGTGTGATGTTATGCGATTTAAAACAATCTAAGATGAAATGTGGGTGGGACTGAAAATGTAGCTGCTATTATTCATCTCTTTATGCCATCATATGCATGTGATCAGGCTGTGATCTTGTGCAGCTGCTTAGGAACCTATGGATTGCTTGAATCATCCTTCTGTAAAACAGGCAGGAGATGTGTCATTTAATACTTCTACTAGATCAGGAAGATCTGTATATACTACATTTGTATTTTATAGCTACAGCCAGCATCAGCCCACACATGTGATGAAACATCAGCACAGAAATCCATACCTGTAATTTTTTTTCCTTACAATGTGCAAGCTCATCAGGATTCCAGCTGGGGTAAATGTATAAACAACATGCTTACCAAAAAGTAAGATTTTGTAAGACTAAAACTATTTGTAAATTTGGATCAAGTTTTCAAAACAGTCTGGTCTGTGTAAAAATAAAAATTCCAAGGAAAATATTTCCACTTTTCAAATTGAAGCACCTTATGTGGAAATTGTAGGAACTTCTCAAGTGCTGCAGAAAAAAAAATAAACTGAAATTGAGGTTTTCTAATTTGGTTGAGAAACGGAAGTGAAAAGAATCTTTGTTATTGTTGTTTCCAGGGTCAATTTGTGATACAAACAAAAAAAAAAAGTTTTTTTCTACACCTCTATATTTGATACTTTCACTTTTGCAGAAGTAAAGATGTGCCACTGGCACTTGATTGCCAAGACATCCTCAGCTGGCTTAAGTTTTTCCATGGGGCTCCAATCTGAATGCCCCTTCAGCTCCATGGAAACTTACATGTGATGTATGCAGCCCATCCGAAAATATTCGGTATAGATCCCTTATCACATTTTTGCAGGCTTAACCACATTCCT
>NW_008658960.1:22047-24047 GCF_000695815.1 Acanthisitta chloris
CTAGCTGCAGGCAGTACAAACTTGTTACAGTGCTAATTATTTGATCAGCTGCCTCAATATTTCCAGATGTAAAAGATTCCTTTATTTTGGTTCTTAAGGAAGGGTTTTGGTTTTCTGTCTTTGTTCCCCATTAGCTATATCACTTCTAGTAAATCAAACACTCCCAGAAGGGAGCACAGAGGCTGGTTGCCTCCAGAGAAGGATGTGGTCACATCTGCCAAAACCAAATGACTACACCCAAACTGTGTGTTAGGAACAATGCAGAGCTCACCCTGACTAACCCCCAGTCTGTGCCTGGGAGAGTGATGTCTGCCCTCTGCTTTGGGCAACTGGTATTTAAATGACATGGGTACAAAGGGTGTTAGGGTCTGTTCTAGACCTTAAAAGGTGCAATTGGTTTCCAGCACCCAGGAATGCTCACTGAAGGGATTTGGCTTCATTTCTTTCTGTAGAGGTAGCTCTTACAACTCCCCCTTCCTTATTGGCACTGATCAGCACAACAGCCTTCTTTCAGAGGCTCCAGCATCAGGTGTATATTTACTATGTTCCCACGCAAAGTATTGATGCTCAAATGAAGTATAATTAGTGCTACTAGCTTCAGCAGGGGTTCTAGAATGAGCCTAGTAGGGGAGAATGGAGACATCAAGATAATAACCTGAGATCTATGGGATGTCTGCCCAGGAAGAAGCAGTGAAACAAAGCAGAATGACAGCTAGAAGCAAATGCTGATGGAGAGGGCTGCTGGCTGCTACTGAACCAAAGAGTTTCACTGGGAATAAAGTCAAGAATTTTTGAGCAAGCATAAGACAAGAGTCTGTTTTCAGAGAGGGGAGGAGGAGTCTGAAGGCTCTAATGGCCTATTTTTGGTGGGGGGGTTTTGTAGGGAGCATTTGTTCAGCATAAATATGCTGTGGATCTAAGTTCCACTTTCCCTTATCTAGCCTTACTAGGGGTGCTATTGCCAAGCAGTTCCTTACTGGGAGAACAAATCTGTCTTCTGATTCCAATGGAAATGCAAAAGAAGTTGATTCTTTATAACTGAGACCCCCAGGGAAGGACAGGGTAGAAAGTCACTAAGAGGCACTGACTTCCCAGCAGTGAGACTCGTCCAGTTTCTCAGTTTAGTAGCAGACAATCCCTCTGATCAAAATGTGGAGTTGTGTTGTGCTTAGCCAGATTCTGGCACTATTTGTATATACCTGTATAGTCGATTGGCTATGGTAGTAAACCTATAGAATAATAGAAAATACCTCTATTTCCTTTACAAGAAGAATACAGAAGACTAAGACCAGTTTTAATTAAAGCTGGTTTTGCCATCTCTATCTAGAATTAATGTGTTCTCCTCTTACATGGCAATGTTGAATTCAAGGGAGCACTATTTCTGATGGAATATACCTGATTTAACTGTCATCTGAGACTTTTATTTCAGAGATTAATTTTGTTATCCACTCCTTTCACCCACACACACTAGGGTAGCATTTTTAAGAATTAACAGCAACAACTTTGTTTCTCAGTTATGTCTAGTTTAACTAACATCTAATCCTCTTAGCTCTTACACCCTCACAAACAGGGATTTGTTTGACTAAAAACTTTTAATTAGCCCAATCACATGGAGCAGGTATTTAACAACCTCAAGGCAAGCCCATTTCAGACATCAGAGGTGTCTCACCACCAGATTGGGAGAGCTAATTCTAGGAGCCCTTTGCTGCAGGCTGCAAAACTTGAATAACAGGGTTGGTGAGCGGCTGGCACCCAGTTTTTCTACATAAGTGGACAGCATTCTTTAATGGTAATTTGCCAGCTCCAAACAGTGTTTCATGATCCTTCACTAGCCCCTCGTCTCTGCTTTCCTGCCAAAGCAGCCCCTCAGTTTGCACTTGCACAAAGTCTCTGAAGAGAGGCAAGAATCTCTCATGGGATTGGGAAGACTGGTGAAGACACGGCAGGTTATTGGAACAAATAAACAGGTTAACAGACTGACTGAGGATTGAACCTGCTGA
>NW_008658960.1:24066-26383 GCF_000695815.1 Acanthisitta chloris
GAGGAAGCACTGCTTGAACAGCATACGGGTCCTAGCCCAGGAAGCACAGGGTCACTGCTGCAGGGCAGGTGAGGCTGGGGGGGAATGCTGATGCCAGGGGGACCTGTGGCCTGTGAAATCAGTGAGAAAAGGAGTGGCTATCACAAAGCAGAAGAATGGGCACCAGTGGAAAAACAGGAGTAAATGCTTGCATAATATGCTAGAGATGTAATTATTAACTCGAAACCAGCTCTGCCACGGAACGAGGGCCATGGCTGTGCAAAGCCCACCCATGAGCCTCCAAAAGTGATTCTCAGCTCCAGGCTGTTTTCCCAGCAGTCTTTCCCAGAGGGATCCTGTGGGGCTATGTGGAATATTTAGCAGTGCTCCTCAAGCAGGTCTCTGGGGGAAACAAGAGCAGTATTGTGATCCACTGAGACTGGAGGGAAAAACCATGAGTGGTGACTCACGGGGTATCACTCTGTTGTGCTTTTCCAGTGGTGTTACCTTCCCTGCTGTGTCTGTCACTGTGGAGTTTTCAAAACACCTGTGTCAGTGGGAGGGATACTGACCAAGTCACCCCTATTGAGTGTGCTGTCATGGAGTTATTTTTGGCCTATATTCTCATCTTAAACTTGCTTTGGAAGATCTCAAAACATGATAGATGTAAATAAGTGAGAAACAATATCAGCATCCTCTGTTTAAGTGTAAAGTTGCAGAGAGGTGAACCCTCCACATCTACCCCTTTCAGCCTTGACTTTGCAGCAGTGTAAGAGCTTTCCTAGGCATTGGTTTTCATTGATTGCCAATTAACCTGAGGTATTTGATGCATTTGTCTGACATTCTCCACAGATTCGTCCTCCTTATGATGCCAGTGCTTACTCTCAGAGCCTGGTGGCCCTGTCTCAGCAGGGGAGCAAATAGATGCCTGGAAGGTCTGCCTAGTGAGCAGGGCATGACACGTTTTTGGGATGCCTTAGCACACACAGACCTGTGAGGAATATGGGTGGCCAAGTTGTTTTAAATTAAAACAACAATTAAAAATGCCCTCCTGTCCCAGTATGGGAGGAAAACCGAGTAGCCGTATGGTGCACGTGTAAATGTACCTGGTTTAAACATACTTGGTCGTGTTCTAGCTAGACTTAAAGTCAGTTTTTAAAGGAAATCGTCCTGATGAATGGATGTAAAGTCAATTGAAGGTATGTTGCCTGAATAAGACCTGCATGATCAGGCAGGATTTTCATTACAGATCGCTTAATGACAAAAGTTAAAATAGCAAAACCATGAAGTATTAGAAGTTGTTCCTTAGGAAAGCAGCTATTAAAAAAGTCTGCTGACCTCATCCCAAACTTTTGGCTTCCAGAGGGCAAGTAAAAGCTCACAGAGTCCAGTCAATTGAGTTATTTATCTCAGTAGCATCACATGCAGACATTTAGAGATAGCAATAAATATAGGAGTGCTCACAGTGTTGATGATGTTCACATCATTAAAAAGTCCATTTTCTGGCTTACTTAGAACTAACTGAAAGCAAACCATAAGCCAAATGAAGATGTGGCAGAATGATGTGATGGAATGGAGACATGATGTCAGGTAGTATAATTAAAAGCTACTGAGTGCATCCAAATAATGAGGGGATCTTAGCCTTAATGTCCCAAGTTTAGTACACTGAGAAAAGCAAAATCTTTGGTACTAAGCAGTTGTGGGAATTCAGCACCCACACCCTGGCAATTAAATATTTGGGATCACTGGCCCACACTGAGCTTTGTGTAGCATGTTCAATATCAACCAGTGAGTGTGGGGTGAAGTTTTGCAGCAAGGATGTGCAGGGACCCTGGGCAACAAGAACGTTTTAGTAAATTCCCTAATCCCTTGGAAACAAGCAGCCAAAACATACATGTGATACTCAGCTTCTGGCTGAGTAGGCTCAGGCAGAGACCACTGCAGGGGTTTCTTTGATTCAGGTCTCTAAAATCTAGGGTGGTGTGGAGCTGGTGGGTGGGAGTGAGCTGTTCATGATCTCTTCCAATGCAAAAGGCAGCAGCTATTAGACAAAGTTTTAGGAGCCATTTTCAGAATAAAGGGATATATTTCTTCATGTAGCAAATACTGGCTCTGTGAAACTCTTTACTAAGGACTGTGGCAGTTGCAGCAAGTTTTTTCAGACAGTCAAGGGAAAATCTGGCAAGTACTTGCAAGAGAGGTCCACCACTGGGCAAACTAGATCAGCCTCAAGAAGTCCCCCAGAACTGAAAATGGTTGTAGGCTGGAAAAGGACTTGCAGGAAAGATCACATATGTTCATTCTCTTCTTGCTACTCTGCAGGGATCAGTTGGTGGTT
>NW_008658960.1:26418-32239 GCF_000695815.1 Acanthisitta chloris
GCCAAAATCTGAAATAATAACACTGTTCTTATATTTTTATTTGGATGGTGAGCCAATTTTGTACCAGTTTTCTGATGTGTGGATGAATTCACGGTGCTTTATTGTCCCTGTGTGCCTGATCTGCAGGAGAGAGCACTGCAGGGAGCAGTGGTACCACAGTCCCTGTGGGAAGCAGGTCATTCCCTCAGCTGCACCATGGCTATAGGTACCAGCTACATAGGAAGACAGTCAGAGTAGGGCTCAGTGGGAAGCACAGCATTGCATGATGGTGTGTTTTGCCTGGGGATCCAGTAAGATGCAGGCTATGCTTTGTGAAGCCATCCTGCCCACGTGTGCTGCAGTGCTCCCAGTTATTTACACTGGGAAGGTTTTTTAACCCCATTAAACTAGCCTGACAAGACTGACCCAGCCAAGAGCACTTTCTCCATGTCCTCTGCACCCCTTTGTCCCTGTTTCTGTGCATAGGAAGGCTCCAAGCTGAGCTCTCTGTTTTCTTTTAGGAAACTAAAATAATGTTTGGAAAGTTTCTGGATTAACGAATGAACCCAGGTTCTTCTTTTGTCCTCTAAATAAGTGAAGCACACATCACAGCAATACAGCAAAACTTGTATTGCCCTTGTGCTTGAGAATACATAGCTAGGAACATTATACTCAGTCCTTTAAATTAACTTGCTTATCTTCAGTCTACCAGAAAAAAAGAAGCATTATTTATGCCTGCTCTTTTATACTGCAGCAATGATAAGCATTTTGTTAAAGCATCAGTGCAATTCCATTGCCTTAAAGTCTGGAGCTGGGAGGAGGGAAAACTCTGACAAGCTGTTTCTGACCCACTGTTTTGCTGGTTTATAATTTGAGTGCTGATGTGGCAAAGTACAGGCAGTGTATATTATGAAATAAGAAAAAAGAAATCACTCTGATATTCCTGTTGCTTAGGAATTTAAAAAAAAAATTGAATAAACATTTTTAAATTTTGAAATCAAATTTTTTATTTATTTACAAATAGTTTTTTAAAAGTGATGCTGCAGTTTTCGTGCACACATACATGCTCAGAATCATGATAATTGTGTCAAATATGTGCACAGACTCATCCTAAACTGTGGGTTTCCTTTCTGTGGCTGCAGAAAGTTAGGACCTGTTTTCATATGGATTTTTCTTTGAGATCTGTTCTGCCTGGAGTGCAGGCTTTTATAAGAAGTTTTAGAAACAGTATCTGCATTGTTTAAGTTGTGTTAACTGCTAGAGCATTTTTAGGTTTTGTCTCAGAGGGTACAAAGCAACTTATTCCTGGTGTTGCTTACATTGCTTAAAGCTCTGCTGTGAAGCCCTCAGATGATCAGCATAGCATAAGAACATATCTGAAATAGTACAGCTCCCTTGCTTTGACAAAGAATGCAGACTTATTAGGTTAAAAGAAGTTGTCTCGAATCATAATCTGATATCCCAGAGAACTTGGTGGATCCTGACCGATACATTAATTTGCATGACTGAGCACTGTATCACTTTTCTGATTCATCCATTGTAATAGCATCTAATGTCAAATGTGCACATGAAGAACAGCAGCAAATCCAAAAGGCATCGACCTACAGGAGCAAGTCCAGAGGAGAGGACAAAGATGATCACAGGGCTGAAACACCTCTCCTAATGAGGAAAGGCTGAGAATTGGACTTGTTCAGCCTGGAGAAGAGAAGGCTCCAAGACCTTATACCACCTTCCACTACCTAAAGAGGGCTTAAAAGAAAGATGGGGACAGATTTTTAGCAGGGCCTGTTGCAACAGGACAAGGGGTAATGGTTTTAAACTAAAAGAGGATAGATTCAGACTAGGTATGAGAAAGACATTTTTTTGATGATGAATATGGTAAAATGCTGGAAAGTGTTGCTCAGAGAGGTGGTAGATGCCTCATCCCTGGAAGTATTGGACAGAGGTCTGAGCAACCTGATCTAATTGGAGATGTCCCTGATCATTGGAGGGGGCTGCATTAGGTGTCCTTTAAAGGTCCCTTCCAACTCAAACTATTCTATGATTCTGAGATCTGAAACAGATAAAACTCAGCTCAAAAGCAAACTGTTGTCCTCTGAGAAGTCTTTTTCTGAGCAGAAGTCTTGCAAGAAGAAGCTGGTCCTGAAAGCCTCTCCATCTTGTGCAAAGATTAGTGAGATCACACTGTGTAATTCCAGTTTGAACATAAATCAAGTCCAAGCCTCAAATCTGAATTGCATCCTGCAGCTAAGCTGGACTGAGATCCAGAAAACCACAAATAGCTGTGCCTGTGCTTATAAATAGCATTTTTTTCACTGAAATACATGTATTGAACAGCTCCTGATTTCGTAGTAGTGAGCAGAGCAGGGTTCTGTATGTCAGCTCCAACATGTAGTATTACAATGTGAATTTTGCATAATCTGGTGAAAGGTTTTTGAATTCTAAAATCAGGAGCAAGATGGATTTTGTAACTTGGGAGTCTGAATTATGATTTTCCCACTAGCCATGCTGCAAGCCTCAGGACAGCTGGATTGCAGATCAGTTTGCCACTGAGCTCAGAAAATGTCCCAATGTGCTTGCCAGAGTAGGCATTGCAAATTTTCTCTTAAATCATTCCTTTGCATGAAAAAATAGATCCACTTTCAGTGTTAATGGAAGATCTGAAAAGTAGAAATACCCTAAAACTACTCTGTGAAACTGATAGACTGGCTAAATGCTGCAGTTTTCTGGTACAGAACATTGTGTTACTCAGTTCTCCAGCTTTCATACAATAGGTGGGAACTCTACAAGTGTAAACTATTACTGGTTGTATGTGCATAGGAGTAAATGATATCTCGTTTTAGTCCTTACATATGAGAAAACCAAGTTTAGAAACAGATTTTATTTGCACATGTGATGTAGCTATTATAGAGAGGATATTGCTGGTTCTCCTAGGCTTCTTTGATGTGAAGATTTTTGAGAAGTATGAAAATCTGCTTGGGGCTATTTTTCTCATAAACAGGAAAAAGGTTGATTGTTCCACTTTTCTTCCTCAATTATTACCCCTCCAATTTTCTCTCCTCCTTTCACCCTGGCAGCAGCTGGCCCAGTCCTCCCCAGCCCTCCCTGTCCCCAGCAGCAGCAGCACCAATCTGACACTGCACTGCATGTCACCCTAGCAGCTGGGTTGTTCCATCCTATTTTTCCTTTCCCTTCAGAAACTGTGAATTTCCTCTTATCTCTTCTCCATGCAAGATGCCTTGCAGCACTATCTCACCTTTCTTTGCAGCTATCACTCACCCTGTAATCAGTTCACAACTGTTCCTCCTGAACCATGCCTGATAATTTCCATGATTCTCTACTAACTTCTTTCTAGACAGTTATCATGTCCCTGACTCTATCCTAAGCACCCTCAATCTTCTTGCACTTTTGTGGTAACCCATCTACCTCCAGCTATGTCTTAGCCTTGCTGCTGTTTCTAGGCACTGTCTTCCATTCAAGCTGTCCCTGTTTCAGATGAGTGAGAGGAAGCCAAACACCTCTTATGGGCAGATGATAAGAAAACCACAAAGCAAGAGGTCCACTGTGTGCATCAGACCTTCATACACTCATTGACAAATTTTTTTCCTTGTGTCTTGAATTTGGTGAGTGTGCTGTAAAAGGCATCTGTGTACTGAAGCTTATTAGGGATGTTTTAGGCTGCATAGCTTCCAAATATGTAAGTACAGTCCTCAGAAACTGGCCTCACAGAGATCTGAATGAATGTCTTTTGAGCAAAGCAAATAAGAACAAAAAGTAGTTTTTTCATCTTCTTGCCAGTATCTTCTGGAAAGGCTGATTCAGAACCAGCTTTTCCATTCAGCTATAAAATCTCTGTATGTACTATCTTCTTAAGTGTTATTTTAAAATAGAAATGTTACTTGTCTCCTGGGGTTCATTCAAAGCAACTAGCTGCACTTGTGTTGTCTAATGAAGATGTTTTGTGTCATCAAATGTTACACACTGAATTTGACAGCAAATATTTGCTCAAATTTAACATAAGGTGCTAAGGACAGTGCTAAGAAGACTATTCCATGCTAAAATGGCTACAGGCTAGTTTCAGTTCCGGTGTTAATGCCCAAGAAAGTAGAATTAAGGCATTGTTAGCAACACATTTATTCTTTTTTATTAGAAACACTTACTTTTTACAGCTCCCCATAGTCGGTTCTCACAAAACATTTTAAAACCTGTTGTTATCTTGACAATAGGACAGATAATAGATAAATAAAAAATAGATAGATATAGGCAGACAGCCCATAGATGCTAATTCAAGTATTCTCCAGTATAAAATATACAATTTTATTCCTATCTTAAAGGAACTACAGGGGAAAAAATATGTTATGTATGAAACTGTGGCTTCTAATTATTTAATTCATATGCAAAAGGACTGTATTTAACCAAATAATTTAAAGTGTCTTAACTATAATATAGGTGGAAGAAATTTCTCATCCTAGCAGTATGCCTTTAAAGGAGAAAATTAGTAAAGACACTATGCTGGCATTAGGGTTGTTGAATTTTTCAGAGTTTTGCATTTTGTAAGCAACAGTCACAGAAACCTATAAATACTTTATTGCATTATATTTTCTATCTGTACTTCATGTCTGGCAGCACATTTGTGTGGTAAGTGGCATCCACTGTGAGAGACTCTCCATGAGCTATGCCCAGATGCTGCAGGGCATTGGGTGCTTGGGAAGCCCAGTGCCCTGGGCTGGGATTTGCAGTGCTTGAGCACAGACTGAGAGGTATTGGCTGCCTTGCCACCCTCCCTGGGAAACATCAGATTTATAAAATTGCTCTGCTCTTCATAACTCCTCTTGTGGCACCTGTGCCCAGGTAATCTATGGGGCTCTGTTTCCTGTGCAAGCTTATTTTGGTACCTAAAGTGAGAGTTGGTTGTTCTAAAAATGTGGTTCAATGCACATGTTGAATGTTTTTCCCCTGAAGTGGTAATGATTTTCCACTGCAGCTGAAAAGCTCTCCGTCTTGGCCAGGGTACCTTTCTGTCATGCTCCCTACACACCAATGCAGTACAGACACTGCTACCTGCAGCCAGGACTGTCCTGCTGGCTGCCAGAGAGGTGTGACTGCCAGGCCACGAGTGCTCCTGAAGGCATCACCCCCCAGACCACTGACAACCTCTCCATTTGTTCCTCTGCACTTGGTCTCCACAGGCAGAAACAAGGGATCAGCAGTGCAACGGGGACATGGAGCATCCAAACCACACAGGCCACTCCCAACTGCCCAGTGAGGATCCTGACTAAACCAGCCTGAGATTCTCCCTGTTCACACAGAACTCTCCCATCAGGGAAACCCCAGAAGCAGCTTAGCTGAGAGATTTTTGCATTAAAATCAAATCCACGGGGAATGCACAAATGTGATTTTATGCCATTGCATTTCAAAGATCCTTTCCTAAGACTGACTGTGGGTGGCATCATGCAATGCAGCAATACATGTAAAAGTGGTTGAACAGCTGTGAAGAAGGGAATATTTTGAAATATTTGTCTGGAGTGTCAAGTTGCTAAATCACTAGAGTAGCGTGATCTTATGAGACACTGAGTAAAAACAGGCCATTGTCCCTAGAAGCTTTGGATGATAAGGTTTTATAAATCTATTTTTGAAAGAAAAAATCTGCAAATGAGAGAGTGAACAGGAAAGAAAAAAAATCTGCAAATGAGAGAGTGAACAAGAAAGGTGAGATGCATTGGTTTGTTTTTTGAATAAAGCTTCTCTTCTTAGGGAGTTTTCTAGCCTGGCATTATATGATTTTTTTTATCATCTTTGCCCATTCTTTGTTAGCAGCTCTACAGAAACTGTTTGCAAATAC